>NW_027466834.1:5412500-5712500 GCF_046128005.1 Genypterus blacodes
TCTTTATTTAAGTTTCAAGTTTGTTAGTGGTGGCGAGCGTCCGAGCATGGAAATATTTATTTGTTTTCGGCAGGAACGTTCAGCTTTGTGGCTCGCCGAGGGACCCGGCTTGTGACCGCCCGTGTGTAAACAGGTGGGGCCTAGTTAGCCTACAGCTGTTAGCCTACAGCTACGGCGGGTAAAGAAGATAAGAAGGACAGACAATAGGAGACCCTGAAAGATGCAGGAAAACGCTGTGTTTGTACAGAAGTTGTTGTATTTCAGTTGTGATAATTGAGAGAAAAGGAGCAGTTCAAAGGAGAAAGAGAGATCGGCAAATGGACAGGCAATGATCAACTGAAGTAAAGGTAAAAGTTCAATCCAGTCTAAAAATGAAGATGAAAAGGAAAATAATTGAGGAAAGTCTAAATCAAACGTTACAATAACGCCGTCGCGTGCATTCATTAATAATTTGTCATCATCATTTTGAGAGCGAAGGTGTGTTCCAACAATCTCAGGAAACAAAGGAAATCCGTGCGTCTCCGTCAGGTACGAGCGAATGTTTTCAGTGAAGAGCGGCCAACATCAGCATGGTTTTCCCTTTGGCATTCATCTTTTCAACAGAGCAGGAAAGCGCTGACGGTGACGGAGGGAGTGTCTGTCCTAGGAAATGGATGAGCGTTATCTTGCCCATGATTTGTAGAAATGAATGTTATTTTGAAGGGAAAATCATCAGCAGGTGTCACAGAAACTGGCATTGCAAATTGTTAACTGAGGCCTTTATATTCTGTATTGTAAAGAATGTGGGATATTTACCTACATTAACTTTACCTCTACCATCACTCTAACATGTCAAAAAAGGTACTTTTCTTTTTGTCCACTCCTGATGAATCCTGCAAACGTGTCCATTTTGGCATTGCACCCAGACTAAATAGTTGAGCTGACGTCTGTCTGAGATCTTGATAGGCCTTCACATTCCTCTCTAGTGAAATAAACATCTGTGGATCTCATCTGATTAGGTCCTGAGGAGGAGGAGAAGCCATGGAAGAGAGACTGATAGAAGGATAGCATGTAAATTAGACCTTCAGGGAAGAGGCCGACATGCAGTCTCAGATGGTCTGGAAGTCTTTGAACAAAGCACATTTACAACATCCTCCCCTGTATAGATTTGTGTGTGTGTGTGTGGGTGTGTGTGTGTCTTTGTAATACAGAACAGCTGTGTTCTATGTCATTTTATTTGAGACACCTCTCCTCCCTTGATCACCTGCTCCTGCTGTGGAATATAAATCAGAACGCTACAGTAAAAGTTCAAGCACTGACACGCTGCACAAAAAAATGGAATTCATTTTCTGATCCCACTTTCTTGCAACACTTTGAATGCAGATGGTGAACCGATACGTTTGAGAGTGTTTTCACACGTACTTGGTTCAGTCTGGTTCAATCGGACTAAAGGCGCCTTCACACTTGAGTCCCTGCTGGAGTTCGACCTTTTGTTACGTTGTATCTTTTTTTATTTGGTCCAGTTGGTTTTCACATAAAAGCTAAAGGAAGTGTAGCAAACCACGATGTGTCTGGCAAGGATGCCCGCATTTCTATCATTCTTTCAGAAAACATCTAACCTATAGGAGGTTCTCATCACTGTGATCTCCTCTCTGCCACAGACTGACTCAGTCTTTGCCTTGTGACCTCACGTTGTTACTCGCTAGTTATATAGACGGGTTGTCTTCCACTGTTGGCAGGAGAGAGAGGAAGTGGAGATAGGAGGCCTGACCTCTCTGCTTCCTGTCAGCGGGCTTAATTGTTACGTGGGGGATGGAGTTCATTTTTCCTTTCACTCCGAAATTCAACTTCCCTACCAAACTGCACACAACAATATGTTACAATTTGTTGATGTGTGATTCATATCGAATTCCAAACCATCAAATGGTAGGTTGATAGGTTAAGCTCACGGGAGAGAGAGAGGAGACCAGGGGGGGAAAGAGAGAGAGAACCATGCCTGTGGCCCAACTAGGCTGAACTTATTGTGCAGTTCTCACGGCTTATCAACAATCACAACTCACTTAGAAACGGGCAGGGAAAGAGGGGGCTCGTCCCCAGAGGTGGTCCAACACTTACAGGGTCGCAACAGGTCACGTATGAAGACGTAGCTCCAGAATGTCAAAGGTGGGTCAAAGGACACATGCATATCCAATGAACACCTATAGGGTAAAGAACTTTATTATGTACATATACTGTATGCTGTAGTGGTACGTTTAGTCTGGTATATGTGGGTGGGATTGGGGGGGTGCATGCATTTCAGCGTGTCAGCTCTCTACATTCCCTAAATGAATCATTTTAAATCACTGCCGCATCCTGTGCTGGCTTCACTTCGTAATTGTGGTCAGTGAAGCGTAAAGCATAGAGATGGAGAGTGAGGGAGAGAGAGAGAGAGAGAGAGAGAGAGTGTGTGTGTGTGTATGAGGGAGAGAGAGGGGGATGCATGGAAGAGAAAGGGAGATGGATGCCATGATAACCTCCCTGCTCTTACTGAAGTACTATAAACTTGCCAGTGAGTTTTCTCCCGCAGATGAAGCCTTCTTGCTGTCTTCTTCTATCTCTGATGTGTCTGTTTTCGGATCCTGAAAGTCAGCAGTGTATTTCATATCAACCAGAACCAGAAGTATCTCTGTTTCAAACCTTAAAGGTGCCAGCATAACCGCAGCCAAACTCTGCCCGTAGGATCAAATCACAGATACAGTATCAGGTCTGCTGTTACTCCTAATCTTCCTTACTGCACCACTGACTCCATTCAGCCATTTATTATGATCTTGTATTTCTGCACCTATTCATTATAACAATGGATTTCATTTACATAGCTTTCAGTGGGTCCCTTAGGAGTATGATGGCGATAATGTGTACGCCAGTCAAGCGCGACTTCTCGTTTGCATCAGGTGTGTTTTTAATCTAGTGCCTCATATTGGGGGGAAAGTCAGCCGCTGTGTCTGTGTGTTGGCTGGCCTCTTAACGTACATGTTACAAGCTATAAATCATTCCATTACTGTATTTTAGACAATTGAAAGCAATTAAGCCCAGTTAACCACCCAATTACCAACATATTGCAGTTATTGCGAAACCGGCATCATTACATAGAGGTTCAATGTTAATATGGTCACAATCCATGCTGAGGTGATTCACTGTGTCACTTACTTCCACTATAAATTTCAACTTAACCGACCAATTTTGACTAATTGGAAACAATTCGCAGCAGTTAGGTTTCTTAATAAAAACAAGAGCTGTTATGGATTTTGCAGGGGTTCTGCAGACGCGGCCGCGATGAAGCCAGTAACGAAGTGCGGCGAGCAAGGGTGCAAAATCCAAGGTCGACGAAGTGGGAGCGAGTGTGTGTGTGCGTGTGTGTACATGCTTTTTGGACATTTGTAATAAGGCCCTCAGAGAGGAGCGTAGCGTGGCACCTGACTGGCTAAATGGGCCAGACCCAGCCATAAAAACACCTCCACCTCCATTAGGCCATAATGAGTGCTGTGTGAGGCTGCTGTGTGAGGCTGCTGGATTCAGTACTCGGGCTGCTACCACACATCTCAAGCTTTCACTGGAGAGGAAATGAGGGGTGATTGGTACAATGAGTCACTGTGAAAAGGAAGTGGCACCGGGACAAGGGACTGATATACATGGGTAGCAAGGTTTCCAACAACTGTGGTGCTTAATAAGCGACAGGGTGTTGGTGTTGCAAGCATTAAACAGGAGGCGACTGTGTGTGTGTGCTGTGTGCTGTGTACTGTGTGTGTGTGTGTGTGTGTGTGTGTGTGTGTGTGTGTGTGTGTGTGTGTGTGTGTATTGTGTGTGTGGGCGAGCATGAGGGCCGATTAAAGTAGCAGGCCTAGTTTTAAATATGGAATTGCTCCGTCAGGCGACTCCTTCACCACTACACACTGTTAGCAGACCTCCATTTTTCACACTACCGCAGACTGGCGACGCCTAATTCTGCAATGCAACAATGATCTCTAATGGCTGATTCATGGAGGAAATGTGGTGTGAATAAACTATAAAAGACCCGATCATCTCTGCCAATTCCTAAAATGAAATATGGAGTTTAACACAATGTCAGACTTCACATCCTCCATTCACTTCCATCATTTTTCTACTAAAATATAATTTGAATTACAAAATACTCCATCGGAGCAGAGGAGAGGAGAGAAAATGAGTAACACAGGGATAAAACTCAACCCCCTTATCTGCTTTTCATCTGCAGTAATGCTCATTAGCTGCATTTGTGCAAGCTTGCAGTAAAATCTATAACCTTTCGAAACAAGGGGTCATTCATTGGAATCACTTGAAGAGAGGCGGTTATAAATCTAAAGGCTTTAAGCTCATTACAGTGACGCTGGGATAGTGAAACTGAAACCAATACCATATGGCTGCTGGTGGAGGAAAGTCAATCAGCAAGCTAACGGGGTCACATGAGGGCACGGGGTTTCTAGAAGGATGGACAGAAGTGATGGTTGAATAAAACATCAGAGATAGTTTCCATGTGTGTTTATTTGAATGGTGGATGTTTACTGATTCTCAATGATGCTGAATATAATGATAGATAAACGAAACAATGCATTTATTATAGTAATAATCTAATCCAGATTGTATTTGTATTTACTGGGATCAATATATGGTTTAGAGATGATGTCACTCTTTTTCAGGCAGTCAGTCTCTGAAGGGTAAATTTGTGTACACTCTTTCTGCATCCACCTATCCAGACACTTGTCATGGGTGTCATGGCTCCTGTCTGTCTTGGGGGCTAGAAAATATCAGGCCACAGAACCATCTGGCTGCCCTCTGCTGGCCCCTTCTTGCTCTCCTGGTAGAAGGGTGTGTGTCTCTATACAATGTGTGAAATACAAAGCAGTGACATCATGGCACAGCACCATTGTATGTTTACTGCATATACATCGTACTGCACCATTATATTCTGTGCAAATGTCGATGTCATGTTTATAGTATATGTTTTAATGAGATGCTGAAACGTGAAACCAAAACTATTAACTAGCTGGGAGGAAGACAGAGTCATGAAGCCACTCCTGAGGTGGAACATGTTTTCTGATGACATGTCCCACTCCCAAATTTGGCTCCGAACCAGCAAACCAACAGGGAGGTCACAATGAGCTAGGGGTCCTACAATTACTTCCAAAAATTACACCCGACTCCGGCCTCAAGACCTTAATCTTAAACTCCAACATGCCATCAGCGGCATTCATCCCTGTCCTCCACTTCACCTCATAGCCCCCTCGCCCTCTAAGCCAGACCACCTGGGAAAGGGTCTCCAGTGTCGAGTGTAACATCTACCTGTTTGAACGCAGCGGCATAAATCATGACCTCATTCTGGTGACTTAATTACATCACAAAATGCAATGATCCTCACAGGAAGCAAGACTTTGGAAACCAGGAAGTTCAGACAGAGGTACAGCCCAAGGCTACTAATCAATCATGAGGTGTCTGGCCTCAGTTTGCTTGTGTGTCTCTGTGTCTCTGTGTGTGTGTATGTGTGTCTGTGTGTTTTTTAACTTTCATTGTGTCGAAAATCATGCTTCGCACACCCTCTGTGTGTTTTGGAAATGTTACAATATCTGAACTATAATTCGGAGGCATCCTGACAGGAAAACTTGTTATGCCTGATTACTGAAAGGTTCTCTTAATGTGAAGGATGTTAGTCAGTGACCCATCTTGGTAAGATTATGATTGTCACATGGCCTCTGCTGTGGTTTCTGGCTATTGACACTGCACCAACCAATCAGTGGAGTGTTCCATTATGACAATTTTCAACATGATAATGATAATGATTAACAGCAAAACTAAAAGAGTTCTGCAGAAGAACACAAAGTTGTTAACAAATAGGACATCCTTGGGCCTGTGGCATGTGTCGCTAGTTAGGACTGATATAGATTTATTCCCTTTGCTGACTGCCTGCAAGATCAGAATTTGGCTGCAGAGCAGTAATAAATCACATTAATATGGAATGCATTTCATTTGATTTGCTTCCTGCCTTCATGCACACATAAACACACACACACACACACACACACACACACACACACACACACACACACACACACACACACACACACACACACACACACACACAAACACGTGCTCTCATATACTTCAACATGCAGGGAAAGATTCTAGCAAAAGCTCTGGAAATGATTATGATGCGCATGTTAAGTATTTGCAAAGAAGTCATATTTGGCTTGATGCATCACACCTGTTCCATGCTAAATGGAAAAATAGTCCCAGCCACACACACACACACACACACACACACACACACACACACACACACACACACAAACACGAACACTTAACTCTTTCATCTGCTGCACATCCCCACTCTCTGCCCTCTCCATCCCTTTCAAGCCATTTCTCGGCGTCCTTTGCAAGTGATGATTCTGGCAGCCACAGTCAGTGTTCCATATCCTGGCATGACCCCCCATTGTGCAATGTGTGTACATTACGTTCTAGTATGTAGTATATGGTAGTAACACAATCCAAGTCATGGAGTGAATATGTGAATATATACATTTCTGTCAGGGCTCTTATTTCTGAGAAAATGTTGAATAGGCAATGAACAACCCACGAGGTAAACTATAAACTATCCTACACACTGTTCCTGTATGACAATGAATTTACTAACTTATACACTAAATACTACATAATAAGATAATAAGTATGAGATCTACTAATGTATAAAACATACTAAAAGATAAACGTAAAATTCAGATTAATGCATAATTGTTTAGTTGTAGTGAGGCTGAATGATCCAGTTTGTCCTGAGTTGGCCCATGAAGATGCCAGACATGAAAGATATTTAAAACAAATATTAAAGAAATATATTATGTCAGCTCTATTGTGAAACTACTATCAAAACATGTTGCTGCACTCCAGTTTCCGTCAGCTGCAGACGTGCTCTGTCAGTGAAGATGTAAACATACTTTAATGGACTGCCTCTATGCCCGTGAACTTTTACTATTACCTTTAAAAGGAAATCCTCTGTTGAACGCTGAACTAAAGGCCTGACATCGAGTCCCTGTGCCCGGGGAGTAACTGAAAGGAATGAAAGGGTGAATTGAGCCCTTTGATGAGTGGTTAGTGACAGAGCTCATATAAACGAGTCGGTCACTGAGGTTGATGTGTTTGATGTGTATGAGCTGGACTTAATATGGGGAGGTTGAACAGTCAAACTCTGAGCAGATGCCTCGTCCACATTGAGGGATTCTGCAAACCATAACTACTCATTTGGTGCATTTTCTGAAACTGGAAAGGTCTCAAAGATGCCCAGACAATATTGATCACATTTTGATCTCGTTTTAAGAGGAAGAAATGACAATTAGAAACATATTGCTGGATCTCTTTCTGTAACTATTAGAGATATGTCAAAGCTACAGCAAAGCCATCAATGTGACCCCTGCTCATACATATATGAAGAAAATATTTTTTTTTTATAGTGCTTTACCAAAAACATCAATCAAACTAATGTAGGTTAAGACAACACACAAATAACACACATAACAAAAAGTTTGATATGTATAATAACATGACATGAAGTCGAACTAAAATGGTGGTTATGTGTATTTGCAAATTACCTCTAATAATTTCTGTAAATTAGTTGTAGGATAAATATGCCTGATTTTGTATTGAGATCGGTGAATATAATTTGTCTGACATTGAAGAAAAATATTGATACACGAAGTGTTAATCAAACCTGTGTCTGCCACGAGTTACAGATCTACATCAAAGGGATTTGTGTTCTTCCCCAGGCTGCGTCCCAGCATTCCAAACATTTTCTTCAGAACTGCGTTGTAACATTTTAAGTGCTCCTGCTTACAATCCAACAAACATACACAAGTGAAAACATCAGTTGTAAGGTAATGATATCAGGGTTTGTACCTATAAAAGTAATGATATTGCTTTGGTTTAATGAAAACAGTGTGGTTTGATAGGTTTTCAAGCAGAATACCTTGTAAAAGTGGTTATTTATCTATTTGTGATCAAGTCATGTGAGTGAACTCATTATTGGAAAGACGAATCAGAGTTGAACTCATGCTGCTTGGTTGTTTTAACTTTCAGGTGTTTCATTTTTTTATAGAAGTTTTCAATATAGAAACAAAGCTGCTTTTGTGCCAGTCGTAAAAGTTCACAGACAGTAAAACGGTGGGACTCTATATACAGTATGCACACACACATACACACACATACACAGAGAGAGAGAGAGAGAGATTCTAAGACTCCCTTGATGATGCTCCAATTAAGCTCCACCACATGGAAGCCATTGAGTGTGAAATTGAAAACAGAGATAGGGACACTATTACTGTGTCAGTGCAGTAACTTCATAAAGGCTGTTGGGCATCAGTCTATAGCAGACAGACAAATTCAAACCCTGACACTTCTTCAGGCTTAAATCTATGTTTCTCCCCCCCCCTCTAGCTGACAGTAAATGCTGATAGATGTTACATGCAGAAACATTGTCATCTGGTTCAAATGTGAAAGGCAGAACTCACTTTTTGGCAATTCACCTTGTGATGCTTGAAAGGACTAATTAACCTTAAGACACTAAAAACGATACGATTGAACAGCTTGCATTCAAGTGGTTGAGGTATAAATAAGCAAAAGCAGCTGTTCCTGAGCCAGATGTGATGTAGTAATCAACTTAAATATAACAACTTTGATTCAAGGAGGGCCTGACATTAATTAGCGACACAGTTCCTGTAGAAAAGTGAAATAAACTGAGAAAAGGAGTCAGGGAAGGGTCGTGTCCCAGAATGCTGTGCTGCTCAGCATCCTGCAGACAAAAACATGCAAAACAAACCCAGAAACCAAACAGAAGTTGTTGTTTTATTCATATGAGTGTAATATTGTAACCAGGCCAACGCATACAAACTCAGTGTGTGTAATCAAGAAATATTACTATACTAATATTGTGCAGTGGCAAATCTACTGAATATAATAACAGTCTCTCATTCTTTACACTGCAATTCCTTTTCTTACCGTTCTGCTATTAATTGAAGGCTGTTGGTTGTGAAGAAGATGTCATTTCTCTCAGCAGTGGCATCGCTGGAAAAAACAAGGCAGCAATGAATTTCCATAGTCTCTCCTTTTTCCCGTACCCACGTTATGGGGTGTCACAGAGGGGGTGAGAGGGATGCTTGCAGCTCCAGGGGTCAGGCCCTCTCGCTCTTGCAAACCGGGTTTTCAAAGAATGCCCAAGAGAGCTACAACTCCGCTTCTCTTTTAACCACACTGCCCTCCTCCGCCCCCCTTCCCCTCGTTTGTCACGAAGCCCCTCTGCTGACAGCCGACCCGCTGCACTGCGAACGCTGCCAAACGGGCGAGCCTCACCCAGACTGCAAGGTGCTGTACTTTCCCATCTCCACACCTCATTCTGATCAGTTCCCACCGAGTTCTCACTGTCATCTTGAGGTCACCTACAGGCCCTAAAACTCTTTCATTTGTTCGATGTTGTGTTTTAGGATTTAGTTAGGGAACCAAAGGGGTATGGACTAAGGGAGTCAGTCATCTGCTGGGATTCATAAGACCCTCTGAGACCAAAGCATTGATATACTGATCTGTCATCTCTTTCTGTCTTCTTGTCTTCCCTCCGACTGCCTGTAGCCCATGCAGCTCTCGGGGGGTCGTGATGCTCCTAATGTGCGTTTAACATCTCCTCTGCTCTGTCGCCACATAGTTAGGAGAACGTCCACCCTGCCATTCCTCAGGACGTGCTTTGGGTTTGATGACAGCACGACCGATGCTGCTCACTCCACTGGGGCCTGCAGCATCCGTGTCTGTCTACCTGTTTTATCTCTGCATCCCCTCTGTCTCTCTATCCCACATCCCTCCTCTCTCCTGGGGTTTTCTTGTCTTCTTGTCCCACCTCTGTCACAGCTCGTCCTGCTGTTACTCATAACATTTGTGCGATGACAGCAGAGCAGTTTGAAGGCATGTGTGTATGTGTGTGTGCGCGTGTGCATTATCCACCTAGCTGTACTTGATCTTTGACATAAATATAATAACCATGCTTGATGTTCTGGTGTTAGTATGTTAATTGTTGGCAAGATGACTTCCATGACTGCAATATGTACATTTTGATAAATCTCATTCTGCAGTTGCGTGGATTATTACTCGTTGCTTCAGACAGTAGCAGACAGTTGCACCTTTTCTCATCCAATCCAGATCTGGCTCGCAATGCCTGCATGACACGGTTGCACATTAGAGGGCAGAGCTTATGTGAATTACAACTCATTCTTTGCTTCAAAAGAAGAAAAGTGTTTATTTGTTGGGCGTTCATTTCATTTTAGGACACATTTTAATTCCATTTGATGAGGGACTCAATCACGGTTCCTAGTTAAGGAGATAAACACTGCAAATTTATTGGGAAGGTAAACATCACTCTTAGACATAAAATTCATCCCTCTTTCTCACTCTCTAACTCTCTCTGTCTCTGTGTGTGTGTGTGTGTGTGTGTGTGTGGTGTGTACTCAGCATCTTATTACATCACAATCAGTAGTGTGGCAGCGAACAGCAGGGAGCAAATCACATTAAGATAATTGGGAAACACCTCATGTTGGACAGCTGGGGTTGTTCAGGATTGATTAAATAAATTTGATGTCACAGAGGAAAACCAGCTTCCAAGAGCTCAACACACACTGTGTGTGTGTGTGTGTGTGTGTGTGTGTGTGTGTGTGTGTGTGTGTGTGTGTGTGCGTGCATGTGTGTGTGTGTGTTCATATGTGCTGTAATAACGGAGTGAGTTAGAAAGACTGATTGAAGCGAGTGGGATGTTTATTGGATTGTCAATGAAAAAGAAAGAGAAAAGTGAAATCTAAGCTGAATTACCTTGCAGATCAGAGTCCTGTGCGTTTTGTGAGGAAGCGATGTGTAATCTGTGCTTGTATTGGTCACAGACTCAGATCTCCATCCACACACTTATCCAAGCCAGGATGATGCACCACCAACGCGCCAACCTTACATTTCTCTTCGGTGACCACTAGATGTCACTATTATCTCTGCGTTGTCGTTTGGCGAGCCATGCTGATGTGCAGGCTTATCCCAGCTTGACTCACACTGACAGCGCTGCTCAGTGTTGCTACCACTATGTTACATTATTAAACACTAAATATAAATTAAACATACAAAATAAAAATGCAGAATGTTTTGGGTTTTACAGTAGCTGTAAGTATTTGTGGTCAATTGGTGTGTAGAGTATATACACACACATTCAAATTGTGATTGCTTTTAGAGTGAAGCGGGAGGATTCACCTGACCTCTGCTGGCTTAAGGACACATTAGCTTGAACTATGAGTATGCAAATTAGCAGCAAGTAATCAAAGTTCGAGCTGAATTGTTTAAGAGTTCACTGGACTGGAATAAAAAGATGTGGAGGAAATTAGTTGAGTTTGTCATTGCTGTGGCAAATTAGGCAAGGAGGGAATAAATGGATTAGCAGAAAACTGTGCACTTGGGCGTGTGGGTGTATGTCAGAAAATATGTGTGTGACGCACACGTGCATGCACCCATGCACACATGCCGAACACGCACACACACACACACACACACACACACACACGCACACACACACACACACACAGTTAATATATATATATATATATATATATATATATATATATATACCGTATATGAGATGAGTTATGCAGGACGAACAACATTGCTTTTAATGGACTAAACCCTACTTCTTCCTGTGTTGTCATGGTGATGTGTCCTTTCTCAACCTTTTTTTAGATAGGTATGCAGGGTTTGTTCCTCCTTAACAATCTGACACACATACAGCTGGGTGAACCTATACCACATATTAAGATCCGTACAGGAAATGGAAGGTTTGCTGAGTTCTTTGTCTATTACACCAGTATTGTTGCCTTGTTAATGGATCGGTCTTGTTCCAGCTTGAAGGTGCAGAGGTCTTATTGTACACCATCGATCGCTCAGGAGGAGTGAGACCACTGTGATGACTTTAAACACTGAGTTTATCTTATTTAGATTTAGCAGAGAAGAAAACAAGTGAGAGAAAAACAGATGAGTGGACATCCAGGCTGTGGTCACACACCTTCTGTTCCACACATACACACATACACACATACACGTACATACAACGTTTAAAGGCTTGATACATTATAGAAACGTCAGTGGATGATTTATTATCACACGTATTAGAGATGATTAAGAGTTTGGCCCACGCTGGTGTAATACTGATCTGAAAATTATACAAATATATACAAATGTTGGGAGGTGCAAAATGTTCACACCTGTAGCCACCCTCTCATGTCTATTTGTCCGTTTCCTGTTTTCCATTTCCCTGTTGTCCGTAGTTTAACAAAACCTTTCTCACAGAAATACATGAACACACAGACATTAACCACCCCCACATTTAACACAACATTGTGAAGGCAGACAAAACAAACCATTTTTGTGTATGAGTGGTTTCCTATTACATTTGAACAAGAAGCAAATTAGGGTGAGGAGGCTGTTGCTGACAAGAACTGTGTGTGTGTATGAATGCCAGGTGCAGTGGAGAGTTCGTTTTGCATATCAGAGAAGTGCTATTATGAGTGGAGCCACGCATACTCTGCATTAGTGGATGTAATGACTGAATGAAGGCCGACTGAATGAGGGTTACCTAATACACACGCACACACACACACACACACATGCACACATGCACACATACACATACACACATACACACACACACACACAAACACATCAGAAGGCAGGCATACACGCACCCAGGCACATACTCAGACACACTCAGACTGTACTGTATGTGTTGAGCAGAGGGTCATCAGTAATGTAGCAGACTATGGGAGTGACAGGGATGGACCCACATCTCCATAAAACCTGTTCACGCCTTGCAGCCTGCATACATATTCAGACGGGCTGACTGAAGTTGTGCCATGTCGTTAGCAAATGAAAAGTAGTTTAGCATGAGAATGAGCCCAGGGGTCACAGGGAAAGAGATCCACGCATGGAGAGAGAAAGAGAGAGAGAGAAAGCAAATTCCTCCTGTCCTGCACGGGTACAAGAGGAGAGAAACCGTCAAATATATCACTCATATTATAAGCAATACATTTACGGCGCCTTCTGTGTTCGGACCCATTTTTTGTAAGGAACATCTGTTTGCATAATAGGAAGTATTGTTACCCGACTGTGCCGTCTCATATTCTAATCACTATGACACTGGTTTATCTCGGTTTCGTATTCCGGTCGAGTGATGAATTTGCATCGCTGAGGGTTATGAGCTCCGATTTGAAACGAGGCCATTCAGCGCAAGCTGATTCAAATTTCTTATGTTTTTGTGAGGTTTGCAAACTAGCTAATATATGTAAACTTAATAATCAGCAGCTGGCAAATATATAAAAGGTGGTGGAGGTTTGCTCTGGACCCATAGTGCTGCTGCAGTTCAAAAGACACTCTCAACAGATTTGTGTGTTGCCTGGTATATCGCTTACAAACACAACACACAACTTTCTATCTTGTCATTGGGTGTCTTGAAGTTGCATATTTGCTAACTATAAGACTTTTCAGCAGCACTAGTCACTTACCAGGAGGCATCTTCATCAAGCCTGTCTGGTTGTCTTGTTGCCATTGTTACGACTCCTTCCCCTGAGACGTTGCCCTCTGCTTTCGTGCGCTCTCGTTGGCCGTAGGAAGTACCTGCTGTTATTGCCAGTTAAGACATGTGGTATTTCATTGCGATCTGGTACCACATTGATTCGCCTCAGGTGACACCAGAGCCTTCGGTTTGTTTACTTTATGCACCAGATAGGCAAATGAATATGGCGGCACAGATCGGATTACCCTCCGAAAAAAGTTAGTTCTGCCCATAATGGAGCCAGGGGGGCTGTGAGGATCAGCAATAACAAGTCTGAAGCATACGTGTGTTGTTGTGCTTTCTTCAAAACATCAAATCGTGTTGTTGGAGGAAATGTAACCATTCATGCACAAGGAACTTTCATGCCCATCCACCACCCTGACCGCCACGTTCCTAAGATTTGCTTTGTCTCTCAGTACTTTCAACACGTATACAGTGTCCTCTGACAGTATATGCTGAGACAAAGGAATGATGTGTAGTGATCAATGTCGCTCAGTCAATTACATGACAGTAAGTGACAAGTGTACCATTGATTGCAGCACGCTACCTAAACTAATCCACACTACAAGATAGTCTTTTTTTTTGTTGGCAACATTCATTGACTCATTTTCCCACCTTGAGTCTGATGCAAATGTGTCAATTCTGAGACAAAAGCGCAGAGACCAAACATAAATTAAGCTTCAGCTGCCATTGATGATGTATGTTACAAAGATATTACACTATGTCATGGTCTGCCAACATGGTAATAAGCTGGTGATTGATGAAGCATGCCTTAAGATTTTATATGGGATTGGAGCTGTAGTTTCAACAGCTGGTGTCTGTCAAAGGCATCCTTCTTCTTCCATTTTGTTTCCAATGACACAGCAGGCCTTTGAATTATGACCTTTAAATTGCCGTTAGCGACAGCTGCAGCGGCGTACATACAGAGGATGAAATGCTAAAATGAAGCTGAGATCAATTGTATCTGACAACACTTAGCAGAAGATCACCAATTTGTATTTCGCTCACGGTAGCTACATTTGAACAAGCTTATTTCAGAAATGCCTGTGGACTGCACTGGAGGAGCCCTGTGTGTGTGTGTGTGTGTGTGTGTGTGTGTGTGCGTTATGTCGCCCTGAAAAGGAAGACAATGATTAATGACTACTCACACATGATGTTCACTTCTCTGTGTTTATCAAAAAGAAGACATCAAATACAAAAACAAATGCTTTTTACACCATTTTAACGGCGGCTGAAACATTGCCTGGGTTTGGAACAATCAAACCCGTTCAAACCCAATCAGTTAAATTGACTGAAAGCGGACCAATAATTCAATGTAAATTCAGTTCAGTTCATGGGCCTTCTCAACACAAATGCGTCTACTGTCAATGGCAAAACACACTCAAAGGTGTAAATCATATGTTTTTTCTCAAGCTCAATAAACTTAATAAATTCAGTTTAATCATTCTCTTATTAGAACAGGAATAATTCTTATTTATTAACCCGTAAACATACTGAGGACACATATCAACCCGTTGACTTTCCCATGTGCTTTTTCACACAACAAAACTGACTAATTTAGCCTGTGACTTTGTTAGCAACAGAACAAATGCCGCTTCTAACCTAACTAGCATATAGTTCCTCACATACAGGACAATAGACAATAGAGCATTAGCCTCTGAAAACTAGGATAAAACATAAGCAGAACACGCTAAAAGCTGGCAGAAATAGCTACACAATGGCTGAGATAAGGGTACAAGGTCAACATGTTAACAGTTATACAAGAAGTGGCTTTATTAATCTGAAAATGGAGACAATGAATAGTGACGACACACGGAGAAGTTAGCTACAGCTCCCCCTGCTGGATGGCCGCAGGCACAAATACCGACCTTACCATACTGTTACTGTCAATTGGCAGATAAACAGATTGGTTGAAGAGCGTTTCTAGATTATTTCTTCTCTTTTGTTTTCCGCTCTCCCTTAAATCGTCTTTTTGAGTACAAAATGATTTGATGACATAGTTTTAACTCCCAGAATATATATGTATATAAATATAGTATATATATTAGCATATACTCACAATTCAATCTATTATATGTGCATTGCTGTTTAGGTGTCTGGGAGTTTTCGCAACAAATTGAGTCTGGCAGTGGATTCCTGAAAATTCGCCAGTTCTCAACCAATGCAAATATGAATTAATTGGCTAAATGCCGTTTAGTCCAGATGTTCAGTGTGTTTGAGGTCAGGTAATTTAGGACTGAAACAGGACCACAACTTATCAGTAATCAAGATCAACCATCTGGACCAATTTACACAGCTTTTGAAGACCTGGCATGCATCACTGCTCACCCCTCTCTCTCTCTCTCTCTCTCTCTCTCTCTCTCTCTCTCTCTCTCTCTCTCTCTCTCGCTCCATGTGTGTGCGTTTGTGTGTGTGTGTGTGCTTCTGTGTCCTTGTCTCTCCCTCCTCTGTTTTAAAAAATATAATCTCCCAGGCCCGAGTTGTCCACGGAGCAGAAAGTCATTAAGTGCTGGCGAGGGGACAGCGCAGTGATGGTTCAGCCTGAGAGAACACCGTCTCCCCGAGCAGGCCTGACTACACTGTGCTTGGATTAGTTCATTACAGGTCACACACTTACACACAAGAGGAGGAATGGAAAGGGCAGCCAGGTGATCTTTTCAGCGGCACTTGTAATGCGTAAAGTAAGAACTCGTAACTTCTTTTTCTTATTTTGTTTTGTTTCCCCGTGTTTTGTTTTTTTCCTTTCCTTTTCTTCTTTTCTTCATTACTTGTGTTCGATGAGGCGTCAGCATCACGCTCGATAGTCTGCCGCTGCTCTACAGTGTATTGCTTACACCATAGCGTACCTAAAAAAGAAAACATGGGCTATTTTTCACATTTCTTACAAGTACAAGTAATAAATCTTGAGGTATACCGTGAAAACACAAAAACACGTCCCCCAACTCCCTCAAACTCTGTCTTGTCAACTTTATTGATTAGAGGAGAAGAACCTCCACTCTTAGGGCGTACCAACAATCTCAGTTTACCTCTTAAAGTTTTGTGTGTATTTTGTGTGTGTGTGTGTGTGTGTGTGTGTGTGTGTGTGTGTGTGTGTGTGTGTGATGTGTGTGTGTTATGTGTGTGTGTACCTCATTAGGCCCACAGCAGAGGATCTTAGTCTGGCCAATTACGAATCCTCCTTTTCCCCCTCTTCTGCTTCCCTCCCTCCTCTTTCTGCCTTCCATGCCTCCATCCTTCCCAATCTCCCCAAACAAACACAACCATTTGCATATTGCTTAATGGCTTGCAAATCAGCCAGCCCCCCCAAAATGAGCTTAATTGAGGTAATACATCATACTGTCGGCTGACTAAAGAAGGATAATCATTTCTGATGTCATTTTTAAGCATTGTGGCTTTTTCGTGCCGATTTGTTTGTACTAAGCAAAGGGTCTTTAGATGATAGCGGGATCATCCTACAGGGTTTTGCATTACAGTTCCCTCGCATCCAGTTATATCATGTATTCAATATTTATTCATCAGGATCTCAGGATAAAATTGTGTTTAATATCTTGAAGCGATCCCAGGATGAACGAAACATATGGAAAATCGAACACACCCATGGACCGTAACGCGTGGGACCGCCGGCCCTCGGAGTCATAAATGCAGGTTGCGGCATGTAAAGCTGCAAACTAGTTGGCAAAAACAAGTGGTGCTAATCTGCTCTACTGAGGAAAGTGTTGATAGTGAGAGTGAACAAGTGGGAGAAGCACCGTGTCACACCGAACCCCCCGCGAGTGTGTGTGTGTGTGTGTGTGTGTGTGTGTGTGTGTGTGTGTGTGTGTGTGTGTGTGTGTGTGTGTGTGTGAGGGTGTGTGATGAGATGGCCAAAGGAGACCCTCAGAGATCAGGTTCCCATGACCCATGCAGTCCAATAGGAGGTCTCTTCAACAACACCACTCTGCCAGTGTGAGTACACACACACACCAACACACAAACACAATGTCGCCACACACACACACACACAGTTTGAGTCGGCCCAATCTGATCTGAGGCTAATTTGGCAAACACCGTCCCCTCTATCTCTCCTCGCTCTTTTTACGCTGTTATGCTGCCACTGAAGATTTCATTTGTTTTCCAGAGAATTCCCAGGCCCCACTCATCTGCACAACTTTAACCACACACACACACTCACACACACACACACACACATACAGAGGAAGCGCAAGAGAGAGAGATGCACATATTGCCGAGTGTCTGACACAATCGGCCACCAATCTTTAACACCCAATGAAGTTCAAAGAAACTTTCTCAGATACCTTTCATGTCTGGACAGCCGAATCTTTGACAGTGGAACTCTGTCTAGTCTGAAATCTTCTGAGGTTATCATCTGAAATGATGTGAATATTTATGAGATGAGAGGAATGAGACACAGTCATATCTAAAATATGAATTTCCTAATCAGAGCTAATAAATATTTGACTTGTGGAGCCTATCGTGCAGATTAATAGATATTCATGGCTAAATTGTTAATGTGAAGAAGGCCATACTGTATGATTCCCCATTAGGACCAAGTCATCTCTGTCACTTCTTGATGATGTCATGGCTTGACCACAGCGTTTCTGATATTTTAGTTTTTATTCTCCACACAGAAGTATCCAACCAGGATTATGATAAATTACTTGTTTTGCAATGACCTGTCTGCATTCCTGTATCTCTGATTTCTTGTTGCTGGACAACAGCCGCCTTCCTCTTCCTCCTCTCCTCGTCTTTCTCTGCGATGAATGATGGCCACATCATTCATCGTCTGTTACCTCCATCTGACCGTCGGCCTCCTTCATACTTCACCATGGTCAGAATCCAAACAGTGCCTAGAAGAGTGTGGAGAGGAGAGATAACAGAACACTTCAGATGATCTGCACCAGGCAAGATTGTGTTGCCTTAAAAAGGCCGCATTCAAAGCAAAAGGAATTCAATGTAAACAGGCTTTCATTTGTGTTCAAAAGGTTCCCCATTCACTCATGCACACAAAGGAAACTATGACTGGCAAATCAAGAAGAGAAGACCTGCTACTGTAAGACCAATAATTGGACTATTTGTTGACACGACATGATTTCTGAGCGTTATCTAATTAAGCAATTCTGCACACTTGTCTTGATGTTTGCTGCCCAACACAAGTGCACTCCAGCTAATTCACATTTTCAAAGTCATATACTTTAAGAATGTCTGATAAGCAGAGAGGAGAAGAGAATAGAAGAGGAGGCAGCGTGGAGCATGAGGGAGGGAAAAGAAAGGTACATAATCTCTGTGGGTCTAACAATAGAAACCCAGACTCAGAGCCAGAGGAGTCGATTAGGATTCTCTCACAGGCTGCCTATAAACAGAGCAGCATGCTGAGAGTGATAAACCAGTGGATTTATTCATCCTTCATCCTCCTCATCGTCCACATGTTTGTATCCACCCAACGGAGGAAAACTACAAAGAGCAGAGAGAGAGGGGAGAGGGCGATAAAATAACTCTATTACTTTATAAAACAGCCCATAAAAACTGTGTGTATGTGTGTGTGTGTGTGTGTGTGTGTGTGTGTGTGTGTGTGTGTGTGTGTGTGTGTTAGTGGTGATGCAAGCAAGACATTATTCTCAAAAAGAAGTTACTTAACCGCATAAATCATCATCAGCAACAGCAAATGTAGGACAAACTCAAACAGATACAACCTCAACTTCAAAGTGCGTATGTACTGCATATACATTATGCTGTTAGTGTGTGTGTGTGTGTGTGTGTGTGTGTGTGTGTGTGTGTGTGTGTGTGTGTGTGTGTGTGTGTGTGTGTGTGTGTGTGTGTGTGTGTGAGGATATTTTCACACAGCTGCAGTTGACCTGGTGTGTGCTGATAACTCTGCATAAAACAGTTTGTTTAAAATATTACAATGTCTAAAGGAACAGCGATAATTATACAATCAAAAACAAAGATTGGTTTAATCTAAAACTTAAAATTCTCTGACAAAGCCACTTCTCACTGTATGAGCCAAGATTATAATATTCTGAGTCTTAATCAGTAAAAGAAGATAGTAGAAATCAGACATGCAATAGGTAAAAGTAATTGTGTGCAAAAGCAAATTAAAACAAAAATTACCATTTTTATTTGCATGAGATTAGTACAACCACAAAATCTGTCTTTACCAAAATAACGCAGCTAATTAGAATTGGAGTTTATACTTTAGAAACTACTGTCTTGGTAGATTTAAATGGACTTAAATTTACTGACGATCTCCACAACTATTATAAATGACTTCACATCCCTTGGCAACGTTAGTCCAGCGTGAATATGGTTTATGTTGGAGGTTCAAAAAAAGGCTTAAAACTGAGATAAGGGTGAGAACAGGAAATAAAGGGAGCACTTCTGCAACAATCTTATCTCTGACACAGAGGAATGAAGGCAGTGCTTAATCACGCCTATGCTACAATATCCCCACTGTGCATGGAAGTGCACACCGCTGTGGGGAAATCAGCAGAATGTGAGAGCGCATCACCTCGCCTGAACCTATTTAACGTACACAAATTACAGAAAGTACACAAGTCAGAATGTCAAGTAAACAAACACCGGAGACATTTATGTAACGCTGGAGACACCTGGAGACTTTTCCACGAGCATTCCATTACCCATGTTAGAGGGATACCTGCAGAAAATAATACTTATCTTATCCGCATTGATTTTCAAGCTCTCTGTCTCCAAACATGAGTAATAAACTGCCAAGGGTGTCTGTAAATATCTCCCAAATGTTGGTGGCAATATGCGGATGAATAACTGAGATTCTATGAACGCTGTTATGTGATGATGAGCTTTGTGTCTCTGAGACAGTGATCATGTACTGCAAGTCTAGCAAACGCTCATCACCGTCTGGTTTGGACAAAAAGCAGTCAAGCACATGCATCCACACACACACGCGCGCGCACTCACACAGTACTGACGAGAGAATGAGCCTGGATGAAAACAAGTAAACACACACATTCTGTTCAGACTGTAGCCGCACTGCTTCATCCTGTCACAATAACACTGTTGCTGATCTGACATGATGTGTTGCTGCGACTTCTTCTTTCTCACAGCTAATTTCAGTGACAATCTGGAAAGTTAAAGTCTGACTCTCTCACACACACACGTCTTCCCTGAACACACAGATACACACACAAATACAATTTTAGAGATGGTGAAGACTTAGAGAATGTTTGCCGTGTGTTTGACAAGATGATACGGTGAGTGGTGGTCAAATGGTGGTCAGGTCATGATCCTTTGGAAAACACACACTTACACACACACATCCTGAACAAGCAGCGCACACACACACGCACATTTTTATTGAATCCCCAGCACACCTGCAATGTATTCAGAGTGAAAATATTAGATGGAGGGTATGAGCTGTATAATATGGGCAACAGAAATGATTTTTCATGAAAAGAAAATTCAAGGCCAAACACTGGCTTGGATTTATTCTGCTCTCCACAGGAAGGCAAAACATCTATATTCCACTTTCTGAAGCTCAAACTCCTCAAGTCTTAAAGAAGGAGACCAGTTGTGCTACCCTGCCCTGTTCGCAGCGAGGAGGAGGAGGAGGAAGAGGAAGAAGAAGGTGGGAGTCAAAAATTAGAGCGAGATGCAATAAAGAAGGTAAAGTGAGCCGGTGATGCATCTCTGTGATGGCGGAAGACGATCAAGGCTGAAAACATTCCATACACAGACAGAATATGAGGAAAGATGAGGTGCGGTTGCTGCTAATAAGTGTGTGTGTATATGTGGGTTTGTATGAAGCCAAAACTTAAAGACTTGTGTTTTTCTTTTAGGTTATATGCTTCTTCCCCATTTAGACAGACGAAGCAGTGAACCTTTGTACCCACAATGCTTTGCAGACAAGTCTTCAATCCACATCTACAAAGTAACCAAACCACCAGGGATCAACTAACATCTACCTCTCCCAGTATGACTCACTACCTCTCTCAATATATCTACTGTATCTGACACCCTCATACACACATATACACACACTATGTAAAAAGAATGTAAGGATGTCAACCACATATTTGGTCATTTTATTGTAAGGCAACGCTTTGAGGACTTAAAGAGCTTTATGCTTTGATACTAGTGGAACCTGATTCTTTACTGAGGAATACTGGCGGCTCATATGTATTCTAGCCAGCATGTATACCTGAATGTCGGTTTGTTTGTTTCCCCTCAGGCCATAATGAAACACATGCGCATTTGCAAACACGCACACACACATACACACACACACACACACACACACGCCCTCTCATGAAGGGTGGTCTGACAGCACAATGAAAAAAGCCGACACTCAGAGTGTGTAATACAGTGATAGCGAACATTTTCCTGACGGATTTACAACTGAGAGCTACGAAAAAGAGATAACAGCTTCGTGCAACCTATTGATTAGCAATACGTGCACAGACACCCATGCCTGCTCAAAAGAAACACACACGCAAACATGCTTGGCATGTTAAGCTTAATCAATACAATGAGAGAGGAGAGGGAGATAAGGCTACACTGAAAGACACCCATATATCTGAAACAAATTCTTTAAGAAATTCTGCAAAAATCAATACGACTGTGATGGCTCCCAGTACAAAGACTCTGTCTGTTTGCTGGATGATCTCCAGGCCTGTAGGGTGGAATCCAGGGATGTGGGATGGTGCTGTTCACCCACTATATGCTGGTGTCAAGGATTCTCTCTCTTTCATCCCATCGTCCATTACCTATGCTAAAAAACTGAATTGTTATCCCTTATTCAAGGATCGTCTGCTGTGTCAAGTAAACAAACCCGTAACCAAAAAAGAAAATATCAAAACTGCACCACAGCACAATGTTAGCACAGACGTCCAGCTGAGGAGCACTTGTTGGCTTGGAGGAACAGACACAATAACCAGTCGGAGCTCTACTTCTGCTAATTCATTCCAGAAATGAGCCATATTCTCTCTCTGTTTGGTATCCATCAGGTATTAAAACGGTAACTACTCCTCCCAGTTTACCTCATGTTGACAATTTCATCACAGAAAAACAACTCCTTTTGGGCAACTTGAATGAGCAATGTGCACCTTTGGTAAGGCAATACAGATAAGCAGCCAATGTGAGCAAGAACTCAACATCATTCACCTACACCAAAGCACCGCCAACACATCGCCTTCTGAGGTAATGATTTGGCACAAAATGCAAACCAAAATCCCCGGCATCAATCCAGCCAAGATCAGTGTAATTTCACTAACGTCTCACTGTAATAACATTCCACGGGGTTCATGTTAGGGTGATCAAGGCTCCTTCATGGATGGGATTGGATCTTTGGGGGTTTAACCAGAACCTCCCTGTGAAGCTCCACTGCAGGTGAAAGGAATCGATCGGGGCCATTTCGTGTCACAGAAGAAGCACCAGTGTGATCCGATCTCCCCTGATATCACAGTTTGTGAAATAATTGCTTATTTATGTGCATGCTTTTGGTATCTAATTGTAGAAAACGTATCAGATAGTCTGAGCATCAACTGCAATCCTCCAGAACAGAGTGACAGCAACATTGTTAGCAACATGGGGGTGGGGTGGGGGGTGGGGGTGCGTTAGAGGTAAGGACAGATGGACAGATTGATAGAAAGGGGAACAATTATAGATAGACTAATTGGCATGCAGACTGACAGATTTAGAGAATCTCATTTCTTTTTTACATTTGTTTCTCAGCTGAACAGCACCCTCGCTGCTCGCTTTTTCTTTTTAAGGAGATTAGCTGAGCAGAGATGATGCAACAGCCCCCGATTACTGCGTATACAGTTGTTTGCGATGCTCCATTCATTATGTCCTTATGAGCTTTATTACTGGCACACATCCCTTGAACATTTTAAAATAGCACTCTTCATAGATCGGCTTCTGAGCTCTTGAGCACAAACAGAGTTAATCCACAAACAGGAGAAGCCCTCTTCACGCTTTTGTTCTCCTAACAGGCACAAAGAAAAACATCAGACGACACGCATTCTCAGACACGAGCAATTAGAGTTTTCAGACTGACCCGCGGAAGACAAGGTGACTGCTTTGTGCTCTTATCAGGCTTATTCTGGGTTGCAATCCCTGCTCCCCGGGCTTTGCTGTCACACATAAATTCACAGCCCCTCAAGCGTCGCTGGTGCAATTCATTCCTGACATCATCCATAGTTTATGGTACATCGTTTGGATTCATACTCTGTTCCACTTGTTTATGTAAATGCTGATATGGCTATCTGTCAATCCACTCAATATCCTTATGATTAATGTATTGTGCCCCACATATTCAACCGGCAGTTCTCTTTGTCTTTGTGGCAAACGCTGCCAGAGGTTTGATAAAAAGGCAGAAATCTGAATGTTGTCTCTTCTTTGTTTGTTTTTGTGGTTTTCAACATAGAAGAGGATTTGAGGTATTTGCATGGAAGCTTCACAACAAAGATTTAGTATTCAGATGAGGCAGGAGATGATTACTGATACGTGCACACACACTCACACACACACACACACACACACACACGGACACACTGTCAAAAAGTAAGCTGTACTTTAAAGCTCTAATTACCATACTGTTAAATTACGTACATTAAGTTGATGAATAGCGAGAACGCACAGTGTGTATTCTAAAATTGACAGTTGCGTGGAGGAGACACTGTTGTCACGGTTACTATCAGTGAGAGGTGTTATTCATCTTTAACTTAAGTTGGATAACACTCTCCTTCTGCAGTGAACACAGCAAGTCTCTCATTCACACACACGTACACATATACACACACACACATACACACTGCCTGAAGCATGCAATTACCTGTGTGTATTTGAATGACTGGTGGCAGTGTCATCACGGTGGTTGGAGGATATTAGCCTCAGCAGGAGCGGCTGACGTCTCTGTGCTGCCATAGGGCTGTCTAACAGTGCAGAAAATAAAGGCTGGGAAACTCATTAAGACTCATTTACCATGTGTTGCTACTGAGCGCTCCAATTTAGACTTTGGAACTGTCTTCATCGCCTTCAGATCTGCTCCGTAAAGCTGTGTGCGAGCATGCAAAGCGTCGACATCCCTCAGTCCTGCTTTAACTGCAGACCCTCCACCTGCTGCCGGTGTTTAATGCCAGAAGTTAAGGAGCAGTTTGTAGGCGAGATGGATTCCTAGAATGGGTGAAGCTACTTTTTGAACGGCATCTGACCCTCATCAGCAGCACTTATAGCAGATGCTTGAAAAGATGCAGCACATAAAACTCTTAATTGGGTCTTAAATTAAATCTTAATTAATGTATACTAACTGAATGGAGGTTGTCATCTATAAAATGGGGATTGTTTGTCCAAAGAGGTTAAACGTCATTGCCTGGCATCCAATAAATCTAGATGTCATCCATTCATATTGGCTCACCTGGTGCACCACGTAACCGGCCTGCTTAACTTGATCAGTGAGGAGGCTTAAGGCTGTGATTTGAAATTGTACTCCCAAGGCTCTATGCCACAGTTCATACATAACCACCCACATACACCACACACTCACACACACACACACACACACACACACACCCAGAGAGAGTGAGAGAGAGAGAGAGAGAGAGAGAGAGAGAGAGAGAGAGAGAGAGAGAGAGAGAGAGAGAGAGAGAGAGAGAGAGAAACACATTCTGAGCTACATGTAGTTTGTCATCTTGGATATTACATGAGCAGGATATGATTTATTACCGACATGAGTTTAGCTCACTTGAAATAGCAATCTGCTTCTGTTTGTGTTTGTGTATGCAGTGCACGCTTGTCTGTACCTCTGTGATCACTTGATGTGTTTGTTTTGTATATTTTGAATGATTTTTGATGGTGTATGTGTGCCTGGTATATAAAGGAGTGGGTGTAACCTGTTATCTTGCCAGGCAGAATTCTTGATGAGATAATTTGCATCACCAGAGGACCACAGAAAATGATTTTTACCACTCAAAGTTCAAAGCTAAAGGCCCAATTTTGCATCATATTTGGTGGTATGATCTGTGACACAAAGCACTGCAGATAAAGGTTTTTAGAGTACATAATTGTAGGTATTGTGACTCTTTTACATAAATTGGCAAGGGAAAGTCCCAAAAATTCACCAACTAAGACTGAGCTCATCTCATACTGAGGCAAAAGTGGGGGGCATTTGGATCGTACACTAGACGGAGGAGCTCTCCCTTTCAAAGATGAAGAGGCACACACACACACAGGGGGTTGAGGAAAACGCAACGTTGCCCAGTAAGGAATGTCAGACAACACAGTGCCAATCCTGGGAGACAGTCAGAGAGAGGGAAGAGAGAATGGCAACTCTTGGCACCAACATTTATTGCATTCTGGGAACTACTAAGAACTACTAAGAACTACTAAGAACCTGTCAAGTGATGTGTTCACTTCCCCATTATACGGCCATTGCCACTGCATAAAAACATCCCGTATAACAAAACACGGACACACACTCGTCTCATCTGTAGTCTGGGAATGTTTCCTGATTAGCAAAAGGAAGTTGAAATTAAAAGAGGAGGAGCCACCAAAAAAGGTGGTGTGAGAAGAGAGAGAGAGAAAAACAGAATTTTGAAGAGCATAGATTTGGTACGTTCTGCTTTTCAGTACATGTTCATCCTGTAGTGTTTATGTCCCTATGTTTGCTGTTTGCTGTGTGTATGTGTGTGTGTGAGAGAGAGAGAGAGAGAAAGAGAGAGAGAGAGAGAGAGAGAGAGAGAGAGACTTTATTCTACATTTCGGTATTATCCATAGCACTGCAGGGCAATTTGAGTCCCAGAAGGCCACTCTGTGTTGTGAAAGAGCAGAAAAAAGCTCTGCCATTGCTAAGCGCTCACCTGGACAGCTCTTCAAAGCAGCCCTCTCACAGCATCCTGGAGATAGTGGCATGGGCACAAATAGCAGCATGATGGCCAGGGACACATAGTCAGCACCAACTCAGAGATCCACTATTAAAAAATGGTGTTCATTTAAAGTCAGAGCCACATTATTCATCTAAAGTCCCTGTCTGGGCATAACTACAGATCTCCTGTGTTGGAGCCATATTTAATCAGCTGAACATCCACCCATCAATCCATCCGCCCATTCTCTACACCCGGTTGTTTTCTTTTCACAGTGTTCTGTGCAGCTGTCTGTCTGTGTTGCCATCTTGTGATGGGTAAAATGGAAATGAAGAGGCAGAAAAGGGAAAAGGGATATGAGAAGGAAGAGCAGAGGAGGTGCACTTCAGTTGAGAGGTTTGTAATTAGCAACTGTGATAATTAACCAAATGGGAGATTAATGGACAGGGATGCAATGATTTTAGTGCTATTTAAAGCAAACATGCACCAGCAGATAATAAAATCCCACGCTAGATAATAGTGATTAAAAGATGAGCCAAAAATACTAACACGCATAAGAACACGCAGCATCTCCGACTAAACAAAAGGATTTCAAGCACGAGGCATGCTGAAGTTTCTGCACTGGCCTGGTTTGGATGACTTTTGATATGTAGGGATGGATCGCCTCATCAATGAATCATCTCTTTTAAAAAAATCAAATCTCTAAATTAAATATTGAAGCATGTGATAATGAACTGGTCTCCCTGCTTAACTGCTGAGTGTCAGGAACCAATATAGACAAGACTCATACAAGTGCAAATGGGTGTACACTCGCGTTTACTGGATATGAGTGTGTTCATATATATGCTGTGTATATATATAGTTGCATGTGAAAGAAGGCTCCCTAATATCTCTCTATCACAGACACACAAACACATATTCATGCAAACCTCCACACACACCATGAGTTGATATAAAGGAGTGAGGCAGCTCTCCATTCATCATCTTGCACCTCTGTGACCGGCCCCTGCCAAGTCCTGGTGAGGTTCATCAGCGTTGACAGAGGACATATCTCAGTCTTTTCTCCCTCTGATGAGCTCTCTCTCTCTCTCTCTCTCTCTCTCTCTCTCTCTCTCTCTCTCTCTCTCTCTCTCTCTCTCTCTCTCTCTCTCTCTCTCACTCACTCGCTCACTCACAGCCTGGATCTAGTAAGGAGATATGCAGCTCTTATTTTATGCTGCTAGATTACTGTCATTATCCTAATTTTCACTCTGTGAGTGTCAGCACAAGTGTGTGTATGAGTGTGACGCTGTATGCCTGTGTGTTCAAACATATCCACCGTGTCCTGTTATTCAGACCTTATTTTGTTTTCAGGGGCTGGCATATCATTGTCACTTAAGTTAATAAAGCTCTGAATCACATTGGGGAAGACAGCTGTTGCAAATGCTCTTATACTTTAACATCAAAATCTGCAGACAATGGCAAAATATTTTCTGTGCGCCTGCGTCCGTTTGTTGTGCATTGTGCTCACTGAGATGTTTTACTTATAGAAAATGACTCATAAGTGGAGGGACATAAAAGCTGCCATAGCATAAAAACCTGGAAAACATATGGCCCCATAACCCTTAGAAAGTGTTTAGGGAGCTCCTGAAAACTATTACTCAAGATATGAGCTGCCCAGATGTAAAATCTCCCAGTTGAGCATTGGCACTGCTCAAACTTTAAGCAAAGTTCAAGAGAAAGTCATAGATACATTTAAAAAGCTGAAACAATGTAAGGACTTTAAACCCAGGTAACTGAGCCTGACACTAATCCCGCAGTTCACTGAACGCTGAATGACTGACTATGCCAAGTCCAGGGCATAGACGCTACATGAGGCGTAGCGTTTGTTTGCAAAGTATTTAATATTTAAAAGTTGAGAAAGGATATTATGGTATTCATTCAGAAACACCAACAAATATTGGCTGTTCCGAAACCTGCTACCTCTGGAAACACTCGGTGCAGTGACCAGCTAATGTGAGTTAAATGAGTGACCAGAGGCACGAGATCCGTCCTGGCACAGCAAGGAACGATCCGGAAAAGAGACATTGTCATCGTCGTATGTGTTATTGGAAATCATAGAGTATCAGCAGGAGGAGTCGAGGTGAGCTTCAATAACGGTCAATCATCTCTGTTCCCCTCTATTACCTTTAAAATCGGCAGACTGTTTAATTGGTGGAGGTTCATGGTCCAAGGCCCAATTAAAACATTGCTTTCAGTTTGTCATATCTGGGTTGTACATGTGCATAAAAAAGCCAAATAATCAGGGTATTCACATGAGCGATTTTCAGTGAAATGGAAAATGTACAGCTGGTCATGTACCTATTTTGCAGAAATTTTAGCCATATTGGAAGTTTAATTAACTGGCACGTTAGGACACTTTTGCAGTTTGACCGTGTGTGTAATTATGCACGACAAATTGCTCAAATACTCTCTGATCACTGATCTGATAGCTGCTCTCAGCACAGTAATGAATAAAGGAGTGACTTGGTAAGAAAGTCAAATATTCATCGTCCCAATTACAGATACTTTTCATGTAAGTCAATGAACCAAACCAGAGCTTCAGGTGAAACACCCCAATGGGAAGAACCATGTTACTCTGTTTCTGCTGAATGTTTAATTCATCCGGTTTCATACATAACTCATTGCAATGAACAAAATGGTGAATTCAGAGTTAAAATCTTGTTTTTGAGTTGCCTAATTGAGCTCTAACCTTTGGAGAGGGTGTTCGCTGCTCATCGGAGCTGGGGTGGGGTTACCATGGGGACAGAGTAGGAGTTACTCTAACCTAACTCTATCCCCAAGCATTGCACGAACGCACCCCAGATGGAAGCCCACCTCAGTTTTAGATGGCCAATCAGGGAGGATGTTTGTGGGCAGTGTTCCATATGTTATTCCGAGCCTCTCACCACCCACCTGCCCTGTCCGAGGATCCAAGACTCAGGAAATGGCAGGTGAAATTTCGAGCCTTTCCGAACTTGTTGTTTGACCTGTGTGAGGGTGTGATTGATGAGGTGAACCCTCAGTATATGGCTGCCATGTGTCAGGGCTTTTTGCATTGATTCCGCCTCCTCTCCCTCTCATCCGCACTCTTATTGTCAGAATGCTGCTGCAGATCGCTTCATATCATTAATCAATAATTCACCAGTAGCCTGTTAATGTTTAATGAGTGAGGCTGCTGCGGTCAATTACTAATGAATTGTGGTTGTGGTGAAAAAGCTCAGAGGAGAGGCCAAATCAGATACTGTACATAGTGTGTCTGCAGGTGTGTGCAGTGTGCCCTCGTGCACGCATACTCACATACACACCTCAAATGTCTGGACATGGGTGAAGTGTTACATTTTATTACAATTTTAACTCTGCAATTGAATAATGGATTGTAAAAACTGAAAGAAATATTCAAATCAAACAGCAGGGGCGTGTTAAAAAGCAAAAATCTCATCTTTGGCTTTCACTCCCTGATGTAGCTTTTGGTAGCAAATAAAGTTTGAGAATTAAATCACTCTGGACTGAAGGTGTGTGAGGAGAGTTTACTGCTCAATAAAGAATCATTAGGTTGTGTGTGTGCATGTGTGTTGGACAAGCAGGCAGAAGAACATGGAACAGGTCAGTGCTTGTCCTGTGAAGTGTGTGTGACCTGCAGTCTGTTGGCCATGCCTCTGTAACCAAGATAATTAGAGACCTACCCCCCTGTTAGGAGCCATAAACAGTCCATTACCAACCATATGATGCACACACACACACAGATACACACACATTTTTCCTTTGGCATATAAAGAACCTTAACAGTCCATTTATTGTGTATAATCCTCAATTTCAAAATATACATCCCTGCACATATGTTAGCAGTGCCTCCAGTTAATGTATGTTCTACAGCTGTATGTATTACTTATTGTAGTAAAATACCCAAATCCATCAAGCTGAGAGTTGAAGCTTGAGGCTTCAACTCTCCCATCTGGGCTGCACTCTATGAATTAGCCAAATAAGGACATCAATATTGCCCTTTAATGTGTTTTGGTTATAACATTTTACCCTACAAGAAGAATATTTTTTTTATCTGCATCAATCAAGACAGGCATTCCAAAATGTACACCAAATGTTTACCCAATAACCCTTAGAAATGTAAAAATGTAAATCAGTTTTCTTCATCTTATGTCAAATGAAACTAACACTATTTCATTATCATAACAACCCAAAGCTGCACATTCTTAAGAGTCAGATTGTCCACTTGGCCACATCACAAGTGTCCACATTGACCACAGCAAATGCGAGCCTGTGGTTGTCACTTGCTCCCTTGTTTGACCAACAGTGGGCACACTTCTTAGCACACTCACCCCTCTGTGTGAAGCTCTATCCGTCATGAACCCAAGACAGGAGAGAAGACCATGGGAAATGTAGCATGGCTAATTCTATTAGTGCTGGAATACAAACAATCTGTGGAGAATCAAAGACACGGCGCTCATTTGGGAGGAAACGCAATCCCAGCTGACCACTTCCTGCAGCATTTCCTGGAGCAGTTTGCCACTATGAGGGGAAACGTTAAATTCCTACACGTCAGTTTTCCAAACACACAGAGGCTCATGTTTATAAGTTATATGTTATGGTAGCACTTGTCTATAGAACGGGTCTTTCTTCATTTCTTCCTTTCTTCCTTCCTTTCTTTCTTTCTTTCTTTCTTCCTTTCTTCCTGTCTTTCTTTCTTTCTTTCTTTCTTTCTTTCTTTCTTTCTGTCTCTCTCTCCGAGTCTGTGGTGAAAGGCTGGTCACAAAGCTCTCTCGCTGAGGGACCCTTATGGGACAAAGCTGGCTTTCTGGGCTTTTTGCATACATGCATGCCATGTAGACAATGAGGCCTTTATTAGAGCGGCCAGCATCTCCGAGCTGGAACGGCAGGGATGAGGGATGAAATCCGGGGAAAGCTGTGACTGACACTAGCCAGTGGTGTGTGTGTGTGTGTGTGTATGTGTGTGGGTCCTTCCCACCTTGTGTTTGTGCATGTACGTGTGTCAGAGGTGTGAAGGGGATGCTCTCATCTACACTCAACTAATTGTCTCATAATTTAGCTGCAGGAAGAGTTTTCTACCACCATACTGTGCCAATACATACAATGAAAACAGAAACATCACCCAGTCATCATACATCTGCATATCAAGCAGGCAACACAACATGCTGTGGCCTAGAGCTGCAATCAAAAAAAGCTTCAAGCAAACCCTCAGACAGCGTGTCTCTGTGCACTTGACTAACCTTACAACACAGAAATCAGGCCCGGCTTAATGAAAGTTCTCTGCGCTTGTGTGCGTGCATGCGTCCGTGTGTGTGCGTGCGTCCGTGCGTGTGCGTGCGTGGGTCCGTGTGTGTGTACGTGTATGTGCACATGTTTGTGTTGAGTTTAGAGAGGATGCTCTGTGACTCAATCATGCGTGAAGAGGATTTTCTGTTCAATAGGGGCTGCACACTTGCATACTTGCATTCTAATGACTCCATGCGCATAATCATACAAACAGTACAGATGCACAGATGTGTGTGTGTGTGTGTGTGTGTGTGTGTGCATGTGTGTGTGTACACGCGTGCGCTCACAACTCAGCGGCACTGCTCCTGTTCTCATGGTGAAGGAACAAGAGGAGACAGAGACAGAGACAGAGACAGAGAGAGAGAGAGAGAGAGACGGAGTAGTGATCTAACTTGTCGGACACTGCATGTGTAGTTGCCATACAGTATATGATGCATCACACATACTGAGGTCTTCCTGCCGCAGCTGTAAAATCAATCAGCCTGTGCCGAGTCCTTGAAATATGACTGAAAGACTTCTGAGACATGTACAGCATGTTTAGTGCTTCACTCACAATTGGTGTTGCCTCCATGTCTGTATTGCTCGAGGTATTTTTGAGTCAGGTTGCAAGGGCAGAGGGACGCATATTGATTGTCACACCTTAAACACCCCTGTACAACATTTATCTGGGAGCAACTCTCTCTCTCTCTCTCCCTCTCTCTCTCCCTCTCTCCTTCTCTCTCTCTCTCTCTCTCTCTCTCTCTCTCTCTCTCTCTCTCTCTCTCTCTCTCTCCCTCTCTCTTTCTCTCACTCCCTCTCTCTGGCCACACACTAAAGCTGGAGTTGTTGATCTGAGTGGTAAACATGTGCTAAGGGGGTGAATGGCCAAGTTTTCTTTTTATCCAATAAAAATGTCTCCTTGCCAGATCGATTGTTGTTGCTAGGAGACTGAAGCATCCTTTGGCAAGGGGCTACAGCTCTCCACGTCTGTTGTTTCCCTCCCTGTCTCTCTCTCTCTCGCTCTCTCTCCCTCTCTCTCTCTCACACACACGCACACTCCCACGCGCGCACACACACACACACACACACGCGTACACACAGAGCTGGCGCGCAGAGCAGTGGCGCCCACCCTCTCTCTCTCTTTCTCTCCCCCCCCCCCCCCTCTCTCTCTCTCTCCCTCTCTCTCTCTCTCAGTGCGACTCCTCCGAGGAATCAAGAGTAGACTAAGTGAAACTTCCAGCAGTTTTAAGATTTGTGCACAGCCGCCGAAGGACCAGCGACGTCAAGGTAAGACAAACACCACGCGTCCTCTCGCTTTTTTTTTTAATGATGAGGAAAAGTGTTGCAGTCTTAGATAACATAACGGCTTATAGGCGACATAGTGCACGGGGAAATTGTCAGTCCGGGACCGTTCGGGCGCACGTCAGCCGGTCCTACAGGGGGGAGACATTTGCTTTGAACTTTGCGCAGGATTTCAAAAAAAAAAAAAAAAAAACCTCAGTTGTGCTGCATAAACGTGATGTCTGCGTGTGTGTTTTTAACAGATGCTCACACTGATCATCGCTTGTGATAAACACACACACACACACACACACATACACCCGTAGCTAACCTCTGCTGCTGATGCGGGATGAAGATGTACTGTAAGCGAAGATGAAACAAAGAGTACACCTGCAGTTGCGTATTTTAACGCCGCACGGAGAAGTTACGCCGGGGCATGTTTGCATTTGGGGGGCGTTATTGTCCGGCTGTCCGTCTGTGTATAAACAGGCATACAGGTGGATCTGATAAGTGATCTGCTCACTGTTTCATCAGTGCAGTGACTTTCCCTCCACACAGCCACTCCACACCTTGCGCCAGAGGAGGAGAGGCGTGGATCTGTACTATAGGTACACCAGGGCCAGCTAGTGTGTCTGCATGAGGGATTTTAGATCAGATATATTGTGAACGTTGCCCATTTAGTCGTTTCTACAATATGCTTTTGTCTTGTGCTCCAAAAATTGAAAACAAAAGCAGCCAGCAGAGTGCACAGATACTCCTGCATTGGGGACTCGTGTACAGTGTATCATCTGATGTCATTAAAAATAGTCTTGCATCCGTTTATTTCTGCTGATATGGTGTATATGTCCTATGAATTAACAATATGTATGTGTATTTAGATATGCATGCTTCAGGTGGTGTTTTCCATCTATTAAAGGAATACACTCATATGCTGATCAGCTATGGAATAATGTTCTTTGGCTCTACTGACATGATGCTTGGTGGTTAAGCACCTTGTCGCTCTTCCAGAACTAAAGCTGAACATGAAATGGCACAGATGCCTTTCGCGCTCTCTTTTTTTCAGAGGGTTTGTTTTATTCATCTTAGTTTTTGTGTTTTTTTGCGTATTATCTTCCCACCTGCGGTTCCAATTGCACACCTGTATGGCCCGTTCAAGGAGGGGGAATCTTTTGAATTGCCTCCCAAGGTTTCTTCCCTTTTCTCTATACATTAAGGGTTTTTTGTCTTCCTATAGAGCTCTGGGAAGACCAGAAAAAGGTCTGGGGGGCTGGGAGCTGGGGGCTGGGAGCTGGGGGCTGGGGGCTGGGGACTGTTGGCTGGGTCGTGAACCCTCTGTTGTTATGGGTCTGTAAAGCCCTTTGAGACATTGTATGGGATGTTGGGTTATACAAACAAGATTGACTGGAATTGATTTGACCACAGATAAATTCAAAGTTAACCAAACTCTCCAAAAATTAAAAAATAGGTGCGAAAACTAGAATTATGCGTTCCAAATGCGTTTGGAAAAAGAAAGATATTGACATGAAGCTAAAATTGAAATATTCTAATTCAAATAATACTAATGATAATAATAAATGTTTTCAATTTCAACTGTGTCCTCTACATGATGCTTCTTTTGCTTGAGGTGGGTCATTGCGTTGTACGTGTGTGTTTGAGTACACATGTGAAATCTATGGATGTTATGTTATGTTATGTTATGTTATGTTATGTTATGTTATGTTATGTTATGTTATATTATGATATAAAGTACTCATTCTAAGGAAGTTGAGGTTGTGCACAGTGTGTTTGTTGTGTGTGTATTTAAATGTGCTTTCATAAATGTGTTCAATCACCCTTGAACATTGTGTATGTGCGTCCAATGACCGTCTCTTTCAGTGTGTTCATGTGCATTGGAGGTTGATATGTGGTGAAAGGGGGGTCACTAATGGGGGTGAGTGGCATTGTTAAACCTTGAAAACATGCTTACTTACGCCAGTATGTATTTTTGTGTACAGCGTGTTTGAATGTGTGTAACGAGAATGCACTGTATATTTCGATCTTGGATTTGGCCTTGTGGTTCAGCATTTTTCATGCTTACATTGGTTTCTGTTTGTGAAATGTGTGTGTGTGTGTGTGTGTGTGTGTGTGCGTGTGTGTGTGTGTGTGTGTGTGTGTGTGTGTGTGTGTGCGTGTGTGTTTAAATGGCCTTGGAGCTCCCATGCAGCACTGCTCTCTGGACTGCATGCAGTGTAGACCTTCATTGTTTGCAGTTTACTAACATGGTGCTGCATACAAAAAGGAAATGTTTCCAACGGTAATGTTCTGTACTTCTGCTCTATGTGGAGATGTATGTGTGCACGTGTGTTATACGTGTGTGCGCAAGTGAAAATTGTGACATAGGGGGAGAGAGCAAGCTATTTTTTTCCAATATAATTAGTCTTGAGTTTATGATGTTTTCCTTTGAACCTGTAATGGGTTGATTTGATTGGATTCTGATTCGTGTTTTGGACAAACCAGTCCATTACTGGTCTTCAACTGGGAGCCTTAGTCCAAGCAGAGGATGCTGAGTTCTTACATCACACAGTTGTCCAGTAAGATAACTGAAAAACTTCATTAAAGACCGCGCAGTAGGCCACAGCTGTTTTATAAATGTTGACAATGTGCATACTGCAAAGGCCATAACCTGCCATTTTGTTCCTGTGCAAAAATTGAGCTAAATATATTATGAGAAGCTTCAGCGTTCCAGATAAATGGGAGGGAAAAGACAGGGTAGGAGAATATTTTGTTAGTTCAAGCCAGATCCAGTAGAAATAATCAAATGCTACCTCACAATCTTCATCCCACGTAAATGCAACATGTGTCTGTGTAAAGCAAAGCAAAAGGGCAGCTCTCTGGGCAACGCCATTAAAAGTGCACCTGGTAACAGCAGAGCCCCTTTAAAACCTCCCACCACTTTAGCATTTGTATGATTGGGCAGCTTGAGTGCTTTCCGTTTGTGCCTCATCATGTCCAAACCATAATATTTAATGTGGTTTAAGAATATTACAGAATTCTGGAACTGCTGGAGTTCCAGAGGAGTTCTGAGTTTTGGCATTAATCCGGTGTAGCTTCTGTATGTTTGGCGCACAATCAGCGAAGGGTCAGTCCTTTATTATTATGCAGCTTCTAATATTAAAGAAGCCTGTGACACTCAAAATCTCTTGTAATTCAATAGAAAGGCTTACCTTTCCAAAAGTTAATTTGTTGTTAATTTATGATAACATGTCGTAGCAACACTTACAACAGCTGCGCGCTCTATTCCCACCTGATCAGGGTGTGATTCACTCCACATTTGTGCCAAGTCACAGTTAACAGGGACAGTATGGCAGCTGTAAATACTTCAAATCCCCAAGTAGTTTAATCAGCACTCTCTGTAACTTGTTGCAAAATGTTATTCATTACAAAAGGTGGAAACATCTTGAACATGTTTCAATATCAATATGTTATCATATATTAACATTAACTCTGAATGAGATCCTCTACGCTTTAAATGACTGAGCTGAACACAATGCTCTGTAAATCTGCCCAAAGGTCCTTGGAGGGCGTTTTAGGTCAGGCAGTTTTGGCGTTTGCGTTTTTTGCAGGGCCCCCAATGAGAACTTTAAAATTACGTCTTTTCTACTCCTGTTTGTAATTCGTCCAACATTGCATGGCTGGTTGCATCAAGCAGCCAGGAGCCAGCGGGAAAAGCTTGACCTTTGTTTTGGTTCATCCACTACTTCCTTTGCTGTTGAATAAACACATCTAAACCCTGCGTTTGTCGAATAAACAGAGAAAATTGTCCACCTTCCTGCTCTGATTTAGAGGACAAATGTCCCATCTCATTTTTTGTCTTAGCTTGCTTTTTATCACTGTCACCTCTGATAATGGGCAAATTGTAACCGTTCTGCATGGAGCAAGATGCGCCATGAAAAGAACCTGACTACTGTGCGGTGTTCCAGAATGTGTTCATGGCCCTTTTTGTAGATCTCTTGTTGCTTCTTTATACTGCAGCTTTGTATGTAGATGTTTTCCTTTGCAAGAACTGTCCACTTAGTCAGTTGGTCAGGTGTAAACCATAACTGCTTTGATTATAGAACTTGAAGAGATTCCCGTATTTATTGAGAAATTCTTTTATATACTGTGTCTGTGCAAAATTAAAACTAGCTGGGTGAGAATAGTGCATTGAGGGTATAGCACTGAGTTGCTTTGTACTGCAGGTGTACAGTCTGGAATCCAGCTGGAGTTGTCAAATTCCCCTGAGACACTGTTGGCTGGGAATCTTTCCCAAAAGCAGGTGTATCACAGTTTATTATGTTGAAATCTAGAAAAGTGGAAACAACATCAGAGTGAACATTATGTTGATTTCTGCATCCTGTGTAGCAAAGATCAAAAAGCTGGTAATTCAGCCTTTGCGTTCGACACTGATGTTCGAAAAGTTCAAATTCCATTTCCAGGTCAGAGGGCATCGTATCACACATCACATTGTGTGTCAGCTTTTCCATTTATATCACACTTTTGCCCAGTGTCACTCAGACCTTCTTCACTGGTTATTTTTATCCAACCACAGTTGAACAACAGGGCCATAGGTTTCAACGAGACATGTTAACCCAAATGTTCTTCCTGCCTGGAGTCCCACTTTAATCTGCTTCAGTCAGGGCTCTGGTAGTAGACAGTCTCCTGCGTTAATTATCTGCTTTATGCTGCTGATGCAAGTCGCCATCCACAGGATCTGTCAGCAGCCTCAACACAATGTGTGTGGATAACTTACTGAAGGTTATCAGAACACTGGTAATGTGGTTTGACTCTTACCTTTTTGAGAGGCAACATTACATCACACATCACACTGAGTAATTACTGCTCAGACTCACAAGTCCCTTTAGACTGAGCAGCAAAATGTCAAGTCTGTCATATATTTAAAAGCTGCGGTTGTGCAAAATCTTCTGCAATGATGCCCTCCCATGACTTCAGCCCTATGCTGATGACACCTACATGTACAGTATATCCACCGCCATCCTACCCACTGCTGTCGTCTCCTTTTGTATGTATGTTTTAGGTTAAAACACAGAAGATATTGGAAGAACTTGTAATGTAATCACTGGTTCGGTCAGTTCCAGCCAGTAGTGTTTCCATCTTAACACAAGTGGCGGTGTCCAGGTCATTGGAGGTGGTATATGGAGAGATACCATAAACCTTCACAAACCTTATCATATCTCAGTGAGTATGTTTACATATGTTCACATTTGTCCTTATTGCCATTAAACAGGAAAATGTGATTAAACCATTCATGCATAGAATCAATAGGCTGCGTGACGTATTGCGTAATAGCAGCACGAGGCGAATCATCCCATTGAGGAAATTCACGTGGGGTAGCACACTCTGATTAGCACGTTTACATGCACCAATAGATAGATTTATAGTCTCATAATCCCGGGCTGTTTGTCCTCGTAAGCATACTTTACTTCTTGCTGATTTTTAATGGCTTTAACGTGTATACATGACATGTGTAAGAAAAAGGATTTATCGCTTTAATCGCAGTAAAATCTAAGTTTTGAAGCGCGCTCCCACCCTCATCAAACTCCACAGGGTCCTGGGTAAACACTGGATCCTCTTTAAATTCCATCCTCTCATTTTAAAGATTTTATTAGACTACAAATCACACATATCTTTTTACCTGTACACACTTGTATATACACTCTGCTCCAGGCTGCGGAAGATGAGTTACCCGCTTTCAGGAAGACTACAATGAAGATGTGAAATGCTTAATTCAACGCATCAAAGACTGGAAATATTACTGCTTTTAAATCGAAGACTTTGTCGAAGCAACATTTTTCAGACATGTCTTGTGCTTTTTCGTTTTTTTGCAAAATGTACAGTGTTGGTGTGTTGGCTTAGCAATAGTAGTAGTAGGAAGAGGAGGAGGAGAAAGGCGAAGAAAGGAGTTTCTTGATAAGATCAAAACATAGTCGGTCATCATAAAACACAGGTACTGTACCATTGCTGAGTTTGGACTTGCCTCATAAGTCCTTATCTCCAACTAAAATTATTTTCACATCCATCTCACTTTGGAGCTGCCTTGTTCTGTTACAAATAAAAAATAAATTACATCTTAAAATAGAAAAGATAAGAGCCAACTTGCTGCATAAGCAGTCTTTGCTCCCATTCAGCGCCAAGTAACATAAATTATTATAAGTGGAGGAAGTGTTTGTATGGAATGTTTTCTGATTATTGTTGTATTAGGAACTGGTCACAAACATGTTCCTGCCCACTGACGATCTGGAACGGGCACTGACAACAACACAGCGACCTTTGTATCCTACCAGAGACTTTTATTCTTAAATCAATGATAGATTTGTGGTTGGGCTTCACAGTTGTTGCTAAAATCATTATCACAAATATCCTCCTCACTATCGACATTACAGTAATTTAACACATTTATGAACTGTGGGGCGTGTGGTTGTATTTTGTGGTCATCCTTGCCAGTGTCCTTTTCCACACAGAAACCTTTCCACATCATCCTTCATGTTCACTCTGGAACACCCAGGGTCTCCTCCTCCTCATTGGTCATGCTCAGAATTTCTCCTCAGGGATGCGACCAGGAGGCATCCATGCTTGGTGACCGAACCACCTTGACTGGATCCTTTCTCGCAGTGCAGTGCCTCAGTACCAGCTCCAGTACCCTAATCACTGGGTCTTTTGAGTATCTGAGAGTGAAACCAATTACTTGGCAGAAAAACATCATCATCCCTTTTGGACACAACCCAAAGTGTGTGACCATAGATGAGGACTGGAAAGCAGAATAGACAAATGAGTTATAAGTGGGTGCAAATGGTGATCTCAGATGCATAGTCCTTAATTCTGGTTACAGTATTATTCTATGCTGATGATATTCAGAAAAACAAGACGGTCTCATTGAGTATTTTGACTTTGTCACCTTGCAGAGCTGAGTTCCATATCTACACATTCAACCAAATAGACGAACAGAAAGGTTCTACTGTATATGTTGCAAATTGAGAGTCTTGAAAGAGAGTTTGTATATAAGCATTCCATATATCTAGTTCTTAAAATGGATACATTTACCTACTTTACCACTTTCTCAGTTTTTGCGCATTTGGAGGAACCTACAGAACCTGCTGAATATGATACAATAAGGTCTTATATTACATTTTATACGCCCGCCTGCTGGACTTCTCAGCTTTTTAAGTATTTTACCACTGCTTCTCCACTCCGCATGTTTCTCACACTGTTATGCTCCGTTGAAGAAACAGGGAAGAGACTTAAAATCACTCCCTGCTTCCCACAGCTCACCTCTCCTCAGCAACAACACACACACACATGCAGAGCTGCACGTAGACGCAAGGCTACTGACACACACAATGTATAACACTGCACCGTCTGTGCACTGACATCCCCCTTAGCCTACATGCACACGCTTGCACACACACACACACACACACACGCACACACATACACACACACACACACACATTCACACTTACACACTTGGGGGATGAAGCAGTGAAAGGGCAGTGGGATGTACAGCTGTGATGGTGTGTCTCAGAGAGATCAGACTCTTTAATAAATGATGAACTCGAGGAGGAATGCAGTGTGTGTGTGTGTGTGTGTGTGTGTGTGTGTGTGTGTGTGTGTGTGTGTGTGTGTGTCTGTGTGTGTGTGAGGTGCTTAATAGAAGGTGGCTGGCCATGCAGCTGCTGCTGTCAATACAAAGGGCCAACCTGGTATTCAAAGAGGATGGAGATCCAGGTTCTCTGGCTCAGGATACAATTAGAAATTATTTTTGAGATTGTTTCATAACAGACAACTAATTATATGGTGTTTTGTCAGCTCATGACTATAATAACTATGGCTAATGTTGTGACAGGCCAGAAGATTTAATAGACCAGCGAACAGTGAGCATGTACTGGTTTTGATATCAAATTATAAATTGCCGCATTAAATGCCCCATGTAATGTTGAGCACTAAATCTCATTTGATCGATTTAATCAGGGATATTTAGTTGATGCAAAGCTCAGACCAACCAGTCGTGCTGTGCGGACATCTGCCATGCTGGAATCTGATAGAGGCTGTGAATGGCTCTCATTTGATTAATGACTTAGATTGCAAATTCTTTCCTGTTTTAGAATTTTGCATTGCGATTTGGACTTCAAGTCAAGTTGTCCTTTCTCTTATTTTGTATATTCTTTGCAAAAACATTTGTCTCAACAGATTTATCAATATACTATATGACTCCGGCAATTATTCTAATTTGCCCTCAAGTTTAGGTTTCTAGCAGACAGTAATTATTTTCACAGACACAGTTGTATTTTGTAGGCTTCTAATTACAGTACAATGTCTTTACACTGTGACAAGCAAAGCAAAGGCACTTCACATGTCTACATATTCACTGGCACATGAAACTTTATTGAACCGCAATCAAAGACATGTCATTAACACTTGACATACAGAACATAGAGTAGCTACTGTGCCCCAAACATTGTGCAGATATTACAGTTAAGTTATGTTATGTGGGAGCATAGTAGTGTGTTTGTTCTTTTCTTTAAGTGAAATAATGTTTTCACCTGCCTCATAAAGGTTGATGTTTGTATTTATGTTCCTATAAGGTCTGGAGAAATATGATTAACTGTATGAACTGGGAAACACTTAGACAAATGACAAGTTTCAAACAAATATTCCATAGTGTCAAGAGTCCTCAGCTCAAAAACATCCTGCTTAGACCTTTTAAAAATGCAAAATAAAAAACAAGTACTTGAGAGCTATATGAAATGTTACGAGCATGTGGCCTTGGTTTTTCTGCTGCAGTAGAGAGAATTCAGGAAGGCAAGTATTAGAGAGTGAAGCAAAAAGTTGATATGTTGTTAAAACACAGAGCCTCTATGACAGAAAAAACATCGACTTGCTCAAATCTCTGATCTACAGTCTTTATTGATAACTCATAGATTGCCAAATTTGAATCCTGTAGTGACAGGATTTAAATCTTCCACCAAGAGCTCTTCACTTTTTCTCAAAGCCCTCAGAGTGCAGATGAGACCGCAGTGTGACAGTGTGAGCGCACAGAGCTGCAGGAAACACTGCAGTCTTATGAGAGGGAAAACACAAACTCTCCAAAATGTAGAGATCACCACCATCATCAGGGTCCTTCACATTCCCACACATCCAGTAGGAATTGATGCTCTATCTTTTAAAAGGGCAACAGAACAATTGATAATATTCTCCTCAATTCTCATTCAAATCAATTCTAATTTCACTCAACTTGTTTTTGAATGTATTATCCTGCTGCAAAGCTGCTACAGCCGACAAAAAGAAACCCACCTCACACAAATATGTAAATGTCTGTCTCTGTAAAGTTTGTGTTTGGGTTCAGACGTCTCCATTGTGATGTACTGAACTGTGGCTCATCTAAATATGCATTGCCTCATTTGCATTGAACATTTATGGCTCGTTGTGAGAGTGGAGTGAGCTGTATGTAAACCTTACGCACACTTGGGGGTGTGCACGGCTTTATAAATCTGACTTTTTCTTAGCGTACACAATGTTTTAGTCAAGATTCTACACTGTTTATAACAGAGGCCCCTGATCTGTCCAAAATATGATCTTGTATTCTGACTGTATACTACATACAAGTGCAATAACCAAAGCCACTATCAAGTATGCTGTGGTCATTACTCTCCATTATTCTCCACCTGTCCATTGTAACGCTCTGTACACACCATGTATCGACCACAGTGCCGACAGACTGGCAGGGTGTGAACATGAATTAAGCAGAATGCAGCAGGCCTCACATCGCGAAGAGGGTGACTGATGCTCCATGATGACTCCCAGGGTCATTACATGACAGTTAAGTTGATAGATGCCATCCACAGAGGGGTAATTCTCCTTCTGACAAGCCTGTCGCCCTCTACAGTGATGAAATACTGGTCTGATGAATGTTTTCACACATTCCCAACCCTAGGTCTGTTTTTAGGCTGAGCAGCCATTTTTAATCATGCCATGTCAGTGGAGTTGCAGACCACCAAAATGCAGGGTAAACATCGAATCCTCAACAGCAAATCACTGAAAATCACAGGAAAGTGCGCTAGATCAGATACACCACTAATTTGCATCTCAGCGTTAAAGCAGAATAAAGCCCTGTGTGATCATTTATCATAAACATCATTTTATTAAACATTTCCAAAGTTTTCAGCTGAATTGCACTGAATTGCGTAAAAGGTTGCACAATGTTAAGCTATCCCACTGACTACTGTGAGGTTAAAAGCTCTTTTAATGGAAAATATTGTTTGGAGTGCCCACTGCACATGAGAGCACAATTTAGTCTGCATGCCCCTGAAACACGCAGCACTTAGTTGTGTTCATGCAATACTTTACTTGTAGATTTCACACTACAACATGTGGAAGTGCGGCTCTTCTCTAAGGTGGCGATCGATGGCTGTGAAGTCGCTTCACATTTAATTGACGTTAAAGAGCCGGAAAAGCTATTACTATGCCTCTAACTTGATATGGCCTTTAACCTTTGATCGTATCCCAAATGGCCTGGTTAATCAATACAGGAACAGGCTGTTTCCCACCTGAACAGAACATCAATTGTCATCTGAGATCAGAGTACCAGGCTGATCATTGATTTTTATTGGTAAAGAATGATAGACAGTTTTTAACCCAAGTTAGCCTTTGTCACTTGTGCTCATGTTATGGACATAGTTGACATCAAGTTGCAATGAGCTCATGATGAGCTTTCAGTGGCTTGGTTGGTTAATTGTTTCATGGCATGGCATAGGCGTGCTTTCAGTAAATAGACAAACTAAATGTGATTTCCAAATAAAGGATGGTTCAACTGTGTGAATCTGCGTGCCCTCTTTAGAATAACACATCTGTGTCTGGATGTTTGGATTTTGTGCTTTGTGATAACTTTCTGTCCTATTTATGGATCACCCGTCTTTCCTGCCTAAAATGCACTTTGTAAATAATTAATGGTCAAAGCCTATTGCACTTGTTAGACTGTCAGAAGCCTGGGACATTATGTCTACACACACACACACACACACACACACACACACACACACAAACACTGACATTCATAGACGCAGAATTGTTATGTGAGAGACAGTTTGCTCATTTGAAAAAGTCAACATTAGAATAGATAGATAGATAGATAGATAGATAGATAGATAGATAGATAGATAGATAGATAGATAGATAGATAGATAGATAGATAGATAGATAGATTGATAGATGTTCACTCTTTCCCGGTGAAACTCAGGTTTTCAATGTAGCTCTGCCTTCTCTGATGTAAACAGTAAACAACCAAACAAGCCTTTACAAGCCTTGCAAGCACACACACACACATCCACTGCAAACACACGCGCGCGGGGGCTGTCTCTCCCTGTCCATCGACCCTGCTTGGCTGCTCTCAGCTGGATACGTGTCATTTCCACCAGCCTTGCCTGTTAGGGGGAGAGCGAGGGCTGCGGAAGGAGGAGGAAATACATGGAGGGGGGCACTAACAATTAGGTGGGGGGAGTCGCGGAGAGGAGAGGAGAGGTGAGGATGTGGGAGTGATGATGATGCCATGCAGGGAAAAAAGGGGGGATGAAACCCAAGAAACAAGAGAGTGAGAGTGAGGAAGAACTGTGCATCTATGTAACCTTGCTCAGTCAATTTACATTTGGATGGGGGTCAAAGGTGAAAGGGGGGTTGTCCTGTCTGTCACACGTTTGTCTGCTTTGTAGCTCAGAAGATAACACCTCCTCCTCCTCCTCCTCCTCTTCCTCCTCCTCCTCGATCTACCCCCCTCGCCAAACTCTCAGCTGTGAGGTTGCTTGCAGCCTTGAACATCATCACGTATGTTCATGTATGTTCCCACCCGTTTTTTGCATACTGTAGGTTTCTGTGGGGATGTTGCCATGTGCCAGCTGCCATCAACTCGTTTTCTGTATTCAGGTAAGATATTAACATATATATGAAGTACATTACTGTGAGAATCTGTACATACTGAACTCTTAATTAACAGACCAGCAAGCTTGCATGACTTTAGGCCATGTAATACACATGATGTTCATCACCACTGGCCATTTTCAATCCTGTACCACATACTTGACCGCATATAATTAAACTGACGGATTAATTTGATACCATGAATGAATTTTTAAATGTGTTGTGGACAATTCATGGATTGGAAATCATCCAGTATAGTGCTTAACCGCTTAGGGGAGACTGCTATGTGATACTACAGAGTCCTTTTTGATGCAATTCATGCTATTATTTACACCATATCCACATTTTAATCTATTAAAGTCTTGATTTTATAAGAGCACAAATTGTACCCTGAATGAAAAAGTCTCCTATTCTGTATATATAGTTTCCTCCAACTGCAGCTAAGTGAAACTGAAACAAATAAAGAAGTCTAGACAACCTACGCTTGATTTTAACTGCGTTTACCAGACATATAGGGTATGGTGGAAACTTTCGAGGATTTCCAACAACATGATATATTGCTGTATTCATTAGTGAAGAGCAATCCGTAATTATCATTCTGTCTCCAGCTGCTTAGGAATGATTTCTTTCTGCTATAAAGAAAGAAGAAATAATATTCAAGTTGATGTTTCTGTTTCAGAGCGTGAATGTGTGTGTGTGTGTGTGTGTGTGTGTGTGTGTGTGTGTGTGTGTGTGTCTCACTCGTCTGCTTTTATAGATAGGTAGGCCTGTTTGGGCAGTTTGCATGGGGTTATAATGAAGCCAACATTCAATTCCAGTGGACGCCATGAGTGTGCTGTAAAAATTGCTTGGAGATATTATTTAGCGTACGCTTGAAAATTGATTTCATGAGCTGCCATTTACGTTTACATTAAAGCATGCTGTTAAAGTAAGGCGCTGGGCTAAATTGTTATTTTTTTCCTTCAAAAAAATATATAATGTGTTATATAACCCAACACACACATACATGTTTTTGCACACACATTTACACACATGCACCCGCCCCCGCTGCTTCCGCCCCTGTGTCATCCTCAAAACAAATCTTATTACAGAAGCTCTCACTTTATGAGTTTTGTGGCCCTTGAAATTGTTTGAGTTCTTTTTTTTCTAAGATTTCATTTTCAGTAACTCCAGGTATTGTGTTTGTTGAGCTCTGGCAATCATACAACCTGTTTATACTTTTGGTAAGCTTCTTTCTGTTGAGGTTAACGCTCTTGCCATTGCTCTTGAGCAAGGCACTATAGACCCCAGTACTGTGCTGTGGGCTCCTCGTGCTCCTCATGGGTCGAATTCATCAAATGGAATTCCTCCACAGAGATTAATAATTGATATTTTCAATATAATAAAGACTTACGTTTATGTGAGATTAAGTATTTGACACCTTAATACCTCCAATAATAACATAGCTTAGCTTCATATACATATGAAAAACTATATGTGTCTTTTGTCTTGCTGAACTTGCTAATTCAGAAGGCTGAGGAGGGAAGTAAGACAGGAATTTTTAGGTCAAAGCCTTAGAGGAGCAGAGAGGTGTGTGTGTGTGTGTGTGTGTCTGTCTGTGTGTGTGTGTGTGTGTGTGTGTGTGTGTGTCTGTGTGTGTGTGTGTGTGTGTGTGTGTGTGTGTGTGTGTTTGTGTGTGTGTGTGTGTGTGTGTGTGCGCGCGTGTGAACGTCTGAGCGTGGGTGTTTGTCTGTGCGTGTGTCATATTGCCGAGCGCCGCAGCCGCCTGCAGAAAAATCTGAGCTGCCTGCATCTAAGATAAGCTTTCATCCTCCTACCTGTCCACCAATGGAGGGCAATAAACAGATTTCCCTACATGCTTGATGCTTGGTGGAGATTGATTTTTATAGTCCAAACCTCAACCTCCAGCTTCTGCCTCATGCCGAGTGGCAAGAGACGTCTGGAGAGATTGCACGGGAGATGAAATGAATTAGAATAAAAGAAGCCATACTCGTGGCTTTGACTGGTTTTGCGAGCTGAATACTTTTAAATACGTGTGTGTGTGTGTGTGTGTGTCAGAGAGAGAGAGACAGAGACAGAGAGAGAGAGAGAGAGAGAGGGGCTAAGTTGAATTTACAGGACCTTTCCAGTTGAATTTCATTTAAGGAATCCTCAGACATGAACAAACCAGCCCACGCAATAGGCATTAAGAGAGACAAATGCGTCAAAATTCAATGATGAAAGCGCTCGACAATCCATTTTCATTCTTATCACACAAAAAATAACCTTTTACACTCAATTCATGAGATCAGATACGTTGTATATTGTAGCGTTTGGGTTGGAAAAGGAGATAAAGGGATGGTGATGTGAAATTGACTGTCAAAGCGCACAAACTGATTTGTGTAATTGAACAGTTATTATACTATACTATAAGCACACACACACATGCACACACACACACACACACAAACACACATTCGGGGGTGGGCGGGATTGTCGTAACAGAGATCAAGATAAGGGAAGCTTTTCTGAACTGTTGCATGAAAACACTGGGCTTATGTATCAACCAGCCATCTGAGCTGGCTTATCCTGATATGACCATAGGCAAACACACACACACACACACACACACACACACACACACACACACACACACACACAGACTTAATCAATGGCGCACAAGTTAAAGAGAGACACAAAGTTTTAAGGGGAGGGAAAGGATAGAGACCAACATGGTACAATCTCCAGTTCCATATCCCTTTAGTCATGGGTTGGCTTTGGCTGTGAAGCGGAAACGACTTTGAGCCCTTGTTAACAAAGCCCTGAAACTCCACCGTCTTCATATTGTATTGTAACACTTACATAAGTATTTCATCCTGCAGCTCAGCATTGTGATGTGTCCTCCTCTCCTCTCCTCTCCTCTCCTCTCCTCTCCTCTCCTCTCCTCTCCTCTCCCCTCCTGCTCCTCCTCCTCTACCAGCAGGACTGATGTCCAGATGGTATTCGGCTCCATGTGTGCTCTACCTCAGCTCTCCCTGACCGTTTCATGGGCCGCAAACCGACCCAGCATCCACAGCCGCTGCTTCAACCCCACTGAACGCCGCACACCTCACCCATAACCCCCTCCCCCCCTAATCACCTCTCCTCACCCTCTATCAAGTCACTCCCTGAATTATGGTCGCCCTGACCCTCCCTGCGCCCACCGTGGTGGCCCGGATTCCCACTCTAGTCTTAATCATGGTGTGTCGAGGCGTCTTGCTGTCTGTTGGAGACCCTCCCCCGTCCCGTCGGGAGATCCGTATCGAGGGTGATCTGGTGCTTGGCGGCTTGTTCCCGGTGCATGAGAAAGGTGCCGGAATGGAGGAGTGTGGACGTGTGAACGAGGACAGAGGGATCCAGAGGCTGGAAGCTATGCTGTTTGCCATCGAAAGAATCAATAATGACCCAACGCTGCTGCCTGGGGTCTCCCTCGGGGTCCACATCCTGGACACATGCTCTAGAGATACCTACGCACTGGAGCAGGTGAGTGAGACTAGAGACTTCTCATATGAACATCAGTCATTAAATGGGAGTACTGGTAATAAAACATTGGTAGAAGAAGCCATCAAATGTTGGTTAAAGTCCAACTGGAAATACAGTAAATTCTTCAAGATGTTCTTCCATTGTTGGGAGGAGTGTTACATCTTCTCTGCACTCACCTGCGGTTGTTGTGTCAAATGATTTGGCTGCAGTACAGTAACTCCTGGTGTCAAAGGAGTGTAATCAAGCAAAAAATGCAATGTTTCCGTTTCAAATTGAGTCAAATTATAAGAGCTCATTAAATGGTAATTGTAAAGTAAATGTACCTCAAAATTCTATTTCATCCGCCACCGTGATAGGATCTCGCCTCAAATTATAACAGCAAAACCTCATGGTGAGAAACAGAGATTCAGGCTATTTGCGCTGAGGGAAATGAGCTGGATATATATATATATATATATATATATATATATATATATATATATATATATATTAAAAGAAGACAGCCATTTCCCTCAGGGATTATTATCTTCATAAAACAGAATTGTGTTTTATTGCGGAGCTATTCGAGGAATGATGCATCTAGCAATAATGTGCTATAAGCCCTTTAAGTGATGCGATAAATCCTGAATTCTTCAGGTTGCATTCCATGGAAGGTTTGCAAATTCATTGGTTGTTTGTACTAAGATCAGCGTTATATTGGGCTGTATTCTGTATATTATGTCTGTTCGCCTGCTTGGACGCTGTAATGAAAGCATGTACGCAGCACTTAATTTAATCTTTTAATGTATTACTTAATTCAGTCTTTATTTATGTAGCACATCTCTCTTAGTGAAAGCGGTGCAGTGTGTTGCACAGCTTGATTAAGTATGAATAGATAATATAGACCAGATGGTGCACAGTGTGATGCATAACTTTTGCAGTAAAGTATGGGATGTATACGTGTTTTTTGGTGCGTAGGCTTTGGAGTTTGTCAGAGCGTCTCTCACCAAGGTGGACGACACGGAGTTCATCTGCCCAGACGGTTCCTACGCTTTGCAGGACGACAGCCCGCTCGCCATCGCTGGAGTCATAGGTGGCTCCTTCAGCAGCGTCTCCATACAGGTAACACTCACATCACACACACATACACACACACAAACTAGATAGGCATTTTACACACACACATTTTACCATTGTCTATCTTTAATATACTTTTAGGTCCATACACACACACACACACACACACACACACACACAACTCCCACGATTCAGTATGGGTATGCTGACTTCCAATTAGGCCGCAGTGCCCATGTGTCCATGTCTATATTTGTGCGCATGTGTGTGCTTGTTTCTCTGAATCAAGTTCCATTGGTGTGTTATTGTGTGTTTCCTGGGCTCTCTTGTCACCAAGCTGGGTGATTTGCATAGTTTAGCATAAAACCTCCTTCTCCTTTACTCCTCTGTGACTGCACAAAAGCCTCCTCCTATCACTCCTCAAATCCCTAATCTCTGCAACCGTCTCTCTGTTTTCTCTTTTTTCATCTGCTCTTCTTCTCTCTCTCCTACTTTGCGTATTTCTTTCTTAGTCTTTTAAATCTTCCAGTCTTCTATCACATCACTGCCTATTAACCCCCCCACACACACTCACACTCCTCTTTATAAATGCATCCCTCCCGGCTCTATGGGGAGAACTGAGTGAATGCTGACCTCAGCCCCATTCTTTATCACCTCTTCCTCATTGGACCAGCCATTGTTAACACATCTGCATTGTCTCTGCATCTTCATCAGATATGATTATCCCCTGTTTCCTTCGCAGTTCAATCCTGTTGCTGCCCTTTGTTGTTGTTGCTCTTGTTTTACCTGTACTTTCCTGTAGTATGAGACCCTAACAGTGCCTTTCTCTCTGATCTGGTGCCAGTAAAGCTCATCCAGCTGCTCCTCCGCAGCCTCTCTACTTGGCCAGTCTCTCTGTTGTTTCTAAATTAAGTAATATGGAATTATTCTATGTTTAACCGTGCAAGACCAAACTCCAGTGCCTTGCGCCTTGCAGGCTTTTACATAGCAGTAATAATTTCTCCCATTCATTCATACATTCCCAAAAAAATGTTCAGCTTTGTGTGTGTGAGCTGTATTACAAGCAGAAAACACACAATGCAGCAATTTTTGCTCCTTCCCTTTCATTTCTTGTATTCATCTTTTCATATTCACCCCATTCCTGCATTGCATTCCCCTTCCATCTCTCCTCAGTGCCAGCGTGAACCCTCTGTGTCCCTAATGACGAGCCCCTTAGCTAGATGTGGCCATTGTTCGATGACAGGTAATGGAGCAATGCAGTTACATTTTGCAGTGTGACCTTACCTGACATTTAAGTCAACTGCCATCTTAGGTAAAACCATTAAACCTGTATTTATCTGTGTGTGTGTGTGTGTGTGTGTGTGTGTGTGTGTGTGTGTGTGTGTGTGTGTGTGTGTGTGTGTGTGTGTGTGTGTGTGTGTGTGTGTGTGAATGATTAAATGGTTGAGTGTGTTTTATAATCTTCTACATTATTAGTCTAATAAGATTCTGACATGTTGTCAAAACAGCTCATCAGCTGTGCTATGAATGAAATATAGAAAAGCCCAGAGTGATTCGCTCTAAAAGGATTAAACTGAAGCAAAACAAAAACAGAAAGTAGTTTGCATTTATTTGTTTGCTTGTGTGTTGTGTGTACATCTATATAATTGTATCTGTTTTTTTGTGTGTGCATGATTGTACGCAGCAGTTTTTTGTACATATTTGCACTGTTTGTGTCTGTCTGTGACTAAAATTGTAATGAAGAGATGAACAAACTCCAATCAGCAGTAAAAGGGAATATTATATGGACAGCACCAGACCCCAGATGATATCCATCACTAATGCATGAGTGAATTATTGAACTTCTGGCTTGGCGTGCGTGCGTGCGTGCGTGCGTGCGTGCGTGCGTGCGTGCGTGCGTGCGTGCGTGCGTGCGTGCGTGCGTGCGTGCGTGCGTGCGTGCGTGCGTGCGCATTGGCAGTACACGTCTTTGAGCACAATTACGTGTGCGCTTGTATACCTACAATTGTTACTTTTAAAATGCTCAATGTGTTGGCATGTACACACACACACTGCACTTATAATGTGTGGACCATGTAAGAGAGAGAGGATCACCCCACAACTTCAGGGGTGTAATAATTAATTTAGTTCATTTACTAAATTTGGATGAATTATTATCGTGACTAATGTGACCCAAATGTTTCCACCACCCACAAGTCGCAAGTCATCACTTTGAATATGATCTAAAATTGTCTGTATTTTATGTTTCCTCAGCAGATCATCACTCTGTCTTCTGGCACTCCACAATCTGTGCACACTTGTACTCTTACTTATATTTAAGTGTCCAATTAAATGAAGATAGTGGTGGCTTTGTTCCTGCCACACCTCAAAGCATGAACAGCGTAAACATTACAAGTAGCTGCTTGGTTAATTTCACTCTCAAAATTGATTGCGGTTCCACCCTGCGGTCAAAACTGCTAAATCGCCTTTCAACATGCACCCCAGTGATGAAACTGCTAGAAAATTCTCCTATTTTTTAATATTAGTGTATAAAGGAATGAGACTACTTCAAACTAACCTGTCAGCGGTGCATCACGGTTCCCTTGTGGAGAATTTGATTCATGTCGGATTTAGGTTGTGTGTTGGTAAAAAGCAATCAACAGTCTAATCAGAATTAATCTCCATGACATCTAAAGGAAAAGATGAATCCTTTATGTGATTATGCACATAATGCGATTATTCATCTTACAACATCTGCATTAAAAAGACCTCTCATCTAAAATCTATATTTCTATTGCAGAAAAACTTATGAGCTCTTCATCATCATATCATCACCATCTGAAAAAGTGTTTTTAATTTGAAAGTCAAGATTAAACTCCTCACTATCCAAAAATAATTCGAATTTTGGCTCACTGGTAGCTGTGGCATCATTTGGAATGGTCTGTATCTCATTTTGCGATGGCACCCTCCACATATCTCCCCCGCAGGTTGCCAACCTTCTCAGGCTCTTCCAGATCCCTCAGATAAGCTACGCCTCCACCAGTGCCAAGCTCAGCGATAAGACCCGCTACGATTACTTTGCCCGCACTGTGCCCCCCGACTTCTACCAGGCCAAAGCCATGGCTGAGATCCTCCGCTTCTTCAACTGGACATACGTTTCCACCGTGGCGTCAGAGGGGGACTATGGCGAAACGGGCATCGAAGCTTTCGAGCAGGAGGCCCGCATGAGGAACATCTGCATCGCCACCTCAGAGAAGGTAGGGGCCTTTTTGCTTGGCTTGGTTTAGTATTACGGCCTCATTCCTGTAGTTTGTAGTGTCGAATCCATATCAGCATGAACAATAATTTCCCATAGCCCGATAACAAAAACTTCATCTGCAGTGTCATGCTGATGAATGGCCTAAAGCTGCACCAGAGTTGCTGAATGTGTGCACTCGTAAAAATGTTTATCTCATCTTGTACTACACACAAATTAGCTTTATATTACACTGATGTTATCAGTTGTGAACCGGCAAAGGAAGTCTTATCTGCTAGAACTCTGTGAACTTTCACAGTTTTCTTTTAATTTGCTACAGATGTGTACCTTTGTCTGATATCCCATACTGGACTACAGAGAATAATCTTCTATTGCATTTAGATATATGCAAATAAGCAATAAGCAAAGTCAGCGCAGTAAACTCTTTTATTGTTCAGGTGGGGCGCTCTAACGCTAAGAAGTCCTACGAGGCTGTGATCCGTCAGCTCCTCCAGAAGCCGAATGCCCGTGTGGCCGTCCTCTTCTTGCGCAGTGACGATGCCAGAGAGCTCCTGTCAGCCGCCGCCAGGCTCAACACCTCGTTTATCTGGGTGGCCAGCGACGGTTGGGGAGCGCAAGAGAGCATCGTCAAAGGAAATGAGGTCACCGCTGAAGGAGCCATCACCCTCGAGCTGGCGGCCAATCCTGTGCCAGAGTTTAACCGCTACTTCCTCAGTCTGAACCCAACCAAAAACCATCGCAATCCCTGGTATAGGGAATTCTGGGAGCAGCGGTTCCAGTGCTCTTTGGGTGGTGTGGGAGCAGGAGCAGTAGGAGAAGATGCCCAACTTCCACCATGTGACAAGGACATGTCAATGGACAAGACTACCTTTGAACCCGAGTCCAAGATTATGTTTGTGGTGAACGCCGTCTTCGCCATGGCCCAGGCCCTCCACAATATGCAACGGAGCTTGTGCTTTAACACCACCAACCTGTGTGACAGCATGAAAGCTTTGGATGGGCGCCGACTCTACCGGGATTACATCCTTAACGTCAGCTTCACAGGTAAGAGAACAAAAGCGCCGGTGATGCAGGGGAGTGAAGAGTGCGAGAGAGAAAAGTTGTTTTCCGGGGAATGAAGAATGTGGCAGAGCAGATGTTGGGAACGGTGACGGAGAGGAACGGGGAAGATACAGACAGAGGATGAGTGGTGCACCAAGTTAACACTTCCCTCATGTAAAACACAGGAATGTTGTCATTGTCCTCCTCAGCCAAAGCAGCCAAGCCATGAAATATAAAACGTACTGAGACTGATCCGCTTAATTGCCATGTATTGTCGGAGCCACTCTGCCAATGACACCTTTTAGCCATGCGTAATTGATACGGCACTAGAAAGTTGCTTTGAGGAATCAGAGCGCCAGTTAATCAACCACTCAGCCATATTCTCCCCTCTTGCACTAATGAGATTGTGTGTGTTATAATAGCTCCTATAGCAGGCAGCCTGTCGGTCTGTCTGCCTTTATAGACTTTGGAGAGAGGATAGGGAGGATTGCCTTGACTGACAGATGCCGTACAAAGGGAGCGTTATAAATAAACAACTTTGTCTCGGGTACTGACACGGGTTTAGAGGTGTTTATTCCTCCACCAGCCATGACCAGCAGCACATATCAAAACAGCCCCGACAAATGGCGCTGACACCGCGGCTTTGCCACGGGATGCCAGGGGGAAGAAGGAGAGAAGGATGGCTGGAAGACAAGAGAACAGCGCAGCGTATCAAGGGAGGGGACGAGATGAGGAGGGAGAGAGAAGAGTTAAACTTGGGGAGTGAGGGAGAGAAGGACGGAAGGAAGGAAGGAAGGGAGGGAGGGAAGGAGCACTGAGGCAATGTTGTAGTAAGACAGAGTGTGTCAGCAGAAGTGGAGGATTTTCTTTGAAATTCCCAATCTTCATTTCTGCAACAAATCAAATCTCGGAGCATTTCTGACAGAGAGAAGAAAAATGGAGAGGAGGAGGAAGATAGGAGGATGGAGAGAGAGAGGGAGGGGGGAGGGAGGGAGGGAGGGAATGGGAGAGAGGAAATAGTAGCCTCTGGTTTGCACAGATGATAACCACCCCCTGTAGGATGCATGCAGAGAGGGATAGAAGTGATATGCCAATTCACAAACAGAGATTTGAAAAGTGCTGACAGGAGAGGAGAGGAGAGGAGAGGAGAGGAGAGGAGAGGAGAGGAGAGGAGACACATGATGTAAAAAAGTAGTGAGTTGTTTAGACCTCAGATTATGACCATGATGATGATGATGACCATGATGATGATGATGGTGATGATGATGAGCATGATAATGATGATGATGATGATAATGACCATGATGATGATGGCATGAAAAAGAGCTGCAAAGACCAACTTAGACAATGAGACTATTACAGCAGTTATGTTGAGTGGAAGCATTGAGTTTGGACTTGTGGGGCTTTGATTGGCTTGGACGTTTCTCTCTGGGGCCCTTGCCGCTCAGCGGTGGCTCGATACATCTTCCTCATCTACGTCTTCCTTGTCTACGTATGGAAGCAGCGAGGTGAGGCGAGGTTGAATGTGGGGTATAAATACTGCAGTATCACCATCTGCAGTGCTCTCAGTCTGAACTGTAGCAGACAGAAAACACACACCGTTCATCTCACACACTCTCTCTCTCTCTCTCTCTCTCTCTCTCTCTCTCTCTCTCTCTCTCTCTCTCTCTCTCTCTCTCTCTCGCTGCACATTCATGACACATGCCAAGTTTGATATCATTTACATCTTCCTCACCCTCGCTGAATTACCTTCTCTCGCTCTCGTCGTCTTGAATTCGCAAAGCGGCCGGTTTGAGAGGCGGCGTGTCATTAGCCACGATAGAGCTGTGTTGACTGAGGGTGTGTTTTGACAGTGTGTGTGTGGTGCACCGAGAGGTAAGACCTTGTGTGTTCTCAGATGCCACCGTCTTCATCTGCACTCATCTCGCTAGTTCCATGCTGTTGCTATGGTAATGAAGCTGACACTATTGTCATCTACTGGATCATGGAAAGTGCTTCAGACCAGCTAGTAAAATAAACACACATGGATGAACACACACACCGTACAGTATAGTGTTGTTTATGAGGCCCTGCTCTCCGCTTTGCAGACATGTACGCAAATGTGCAAAGCAGTTAGATTCATTTTTTCCCCACAAAGAGGAAGCTTGAAATACTTGTTTTTTATCAGTGTGAAATTGCAGACACCCCCAACCCACACTCCTCTCAAAGCCATCATTCAACTCCCACCCATCCACCTCCCCCATCTGCAGCAAACAGATCAGTGTACAGACACACACACACACACACACACACACAGATGCACAGACGCACGCAGTCTTCTGTTCAAATAGCTGTGATAGATGTGATGGGTCCTCTCTCCCTCTCTCTCTCTCTCTCTCTCTCTCTCTCTCTCTCTCTCTCTCTCTTCTCACACTCTCTCTTTCTCTCTCTCTCTCTCTCTCTCTCCCTCTCTCTCTCTCTCTCTCTCTCTCTGTATGTGTGTGTGTGTGTGTGTGTGTGTGAGCTATGTCTGTCAGCAGAGGCGGTGTGCCTTCAGGGCCATATTGAGCAGAGAGAGCTTACCGCAACGTTTAGATGCTATACAGAAAAGCCTTCATTCTGTTTCTCCCTCCTTTTATCATTCCGTCTCTAGCTCTCTGTCTCTCCCTCTCTTTCTTCTTCTTCCGCATCTTCTCCCTCTTCCCTACACCAATCTACCTCTCCTCAGCGCCAAACCTCTTCAACCTCAAATCTCTCTTTCTCACCCAGAAAAAAAAAAATCTCCCACTCTCTCGACATTCAAAAACAGCACATCCCACTCAGACTTCACAAGGTTGCTTTCCTGCCTCTACCTCCTCCCCGCGCCAGTCTGTTCCTCCATCCCTTTTGGCTTTCTCATCCCTCCATTCCTTCCTCACCTCTTCTCTATTGATTGCCCATCTAAAGCCCTCTTCCCTTGCCCAGCTATCTCTGCTGTCGTCACACACTGCTTTCTCTTTCCGTGCTGCTATCTCTCCCGATTTTCTTACCTACTTGTCCTTCTCCTCCCTTGTCACTTCCCTCCTTTCTTTCCCCTTATCTTGTCCCTCAAAGCCCATCCTCCCTCCCAGCACCTTCTCCCGTAGTCTGCCATCGCTCCCTTTGTCTCCCCTATCTCCCTACCTTTCTCTCAGTCAGTCCACAGCTGTCTCCTGCCCCTTTTCGTCCTATACATTTTATCCCGCATGTTCTGCTGTCTCCCTTCCTTCCTGTCTGTCTTCTATTCCCTCGCGGCCTGTTGCTCCGCGGCCGAAAGCAGCGCCTCGCTCCCCCGGGACAGAATCTGCAGGGAGAACAAATATAGCAAGTGCGATCTGTCTGTGTATGTGTGTGCGTGTGTGTGTGTGTGTGTGCATATACGCTGTCGACATGTGAACGCATCCCCTTGTCCATATCTGTAAGCACTCTGGTGATGCGTTCATGTGCAGGCTACATGTTCTGTCATGCACACTCTCCGCGGGGCACAGATGTGTGTTTTCAACCCTCAAAAGATTGTGACAATGTCTGTGAAAGGACACAGGATGTCTTCATGTTCTACCTGGAGCAGGTGTGTGCATGTAAGTGTGCAGTTCACACACATCATCAATTAATTCACTTTAACATGCTTACAGTATAAATTGAGAGGTTCGGGTAAACTTTTATTTAGAAATATAATTCTCTATTCCTTAGCCAATAACTAATCAGCAGCCAGCTTTAAATTTTCATTCTCACACTTTCTTCATAATACTAAAAGAAAAGTCTCACTCTCGCTCTCCCTCTCTTTCTCTCTCTCTCTTTCTCTCTCTATTCCCTCTTTGGTTCCTCTGCTGGAGGGATTAAAACGGATTGGCTCTTTAGCTGAAGCCCCCTGCCTTCTCTCGCCCTGCCTTTAATACCCACAATCCCCCTTGGGCTTCGCTTTGGCCCGACGTGGCCGAGAGCATAATTAATTTCTCAGCTTCTGAATGAAAAACCTGTTTTCTCCATGCTTCTAATTAATCTAGCGTAATAAGGTGTTTCTCAGGGATGTGAAGTGTTTCACAAAAATTAGGGAACTTGCAAGGCTGTTTTTTTAATCACCATTTGTCACACCCAACTTTTATTTTTTTTTGCTTTAAACACTGTGGTTCCAGTGCTTAAAGTTAATCCAAATGTAAACCACATAGCTGATTACAGGTTTCCTAAACAACGCAGTGAATCCTCTCCAGATGTAAAGCAGCATATTCACAGATGGCGTACACACACAAAGGACACAGAGTACTGTTGAGTCAGTGAGATGCCGCATCCAGCGTTCCTCAGCTACACGACATGGTCGATTTCGTCAGACGTACAGTGTTAAGTGTGACACTGAGCGAGGCATTGTCCACCTTTGGGTGCTGCAAACCTCAAGGCCTTGGATGGATGTGTGAAGCGCTGAGGGCGACACTTGCTGTGGGTCTCAGCTGGACTGGACAGGGAAGTATTGTGTAGATGAGGTCACACGTAGTCATCACTGTTTCAGGGTATGTGTGTGTGTGTGTGTGTGTGTGTGTGTGTGTGTGTGTGTGTGTGTGTGTGTGTGTGTGTGTGTGTGTGTGTGTGTATGTGTGTGTGTGCCTGCTTGCTCCTCATAGAATTAATTTGGCTGAGTTACAGAGGGATTCACAGACACATGCCGAAGAAATAGAGCAGAGGGAATTACTTTCTATGTATTGTGCATCCGCCTAAATGAAGAGTTTACTTTCTTTTATCACAATCCAAATCTCTTGGTCGCTGGAGCGCTGAGCCTAACAGTGTTGATTTAGTTTAAGGGCACTGTTGAGGAGAGGGAGCGGAATCCATTAGTCAAGCACCTTGCCGATCTCAGCAGAGCGTTGGTGGCCTTCGCGAACGCTAACCTGCACCCTGGTTCGCTTTCCTGATAAGCCGCTCAGTCATATCAGCAAGGTTGCTGATGTTGGTTACAGGGAGGCATCACAGTCTCTTGAGCCCCAGGATATGATCTGTCAGAGAGAAGCCAAGGACAAATAATACAGCACCCTCAAACGGCTCTCTAGACCAATGCTGCTATCTCCTCAGTCTGCACAATACATAATTACCACCACATACAGCTAATTAGGCTTCAGCACGCATCTAAGGTCTAATAAGGTGCAGTTATGTTAAATAGCTTGTGGCAATGTGTGTTTGTGAGTGTGTATGTGTGTCAAAGAGGAGAATGGCCCGACTTACCTTTCTGCTCTGTTATTAGCCAACTTTATTATCTGCCAACTTGCAGCATAATGGATTCATATCTCTTCTTCATCTCAAAGATGTTATCAATGTCTTCTTTTTGAATTCATATTCATTTAGCTGTCACCCAAGCATTTAGCACCAAAATCCAAAGAAGACCTGACACATAGAATTTCCTGTAAGACAGAGGAGAGGAGGAAGATGGAGGGATATGCTGTCTTAGTGATTTATGGATTTCATAAGCCCTAACCCCCTCTGCTGCCATCTGACATGCCATTCTTCTCTGAACGCTTTCACAACAATAGCACAGCTTTAGCCCTTGTCAGTGTTGCATGTGCACGCACGCACGCACACACACACACATACACAGACACAGCAGTTGAGCCTTGGTTCTGTCAGCACAGCCTCCCACAGTGCTCAGAGCAATACCTTAACCATCACACTGTAAAGTGAAACCTAATGGAGCTTCCGCGTCATGCCCCCCACACACACACACACATTCGTTTCAGCCCCCAAAGGCTGACTTGCAAACTGAATTCTGATTCATTCCACTGATCCCTAACAGTGAGTTCAGAGGGAGAACTTGGTCCTTGGTTTCTGCAGTTTACTCACACACACACAGACGTATGAGCAAGGCAGCACAATACCATCAATGCACTGAAGACTGACTGTCTTTTTATACATTGACAAGTGATGCTTTATAAAGCCTGTGTGCACCCCACTATCCCCAGCCGCATCATCATCTGACAGGAGAGCCAGCGGTGTAGAACACAGTCCTGGTCAGTATATCAGCAGCACAAGGTTGATTGCTGCGCTATGAGGACAGATGTGTAGCACATCAGGAGGGACATACACTTCGTCTGTGTCAAAACATCCAAGTGTCAGCAGTGTCAAAAAGTCACTTTGCTCACTGTAGGCTGCTTTTCTCCAAAGGTTCTTAAATGATTTCTGCACGCTGCCAATTTTACTATCTCTTCTCCTCACACATCCTTGGGGTAGATGGTAATCCTTCCATAAGAACATGTACACAAACCAATTTGGGCATTTCAGCAGTGTACCTCTCTCACATTGGAGACCCACAGGCTAATTCCACCCATCAGTGTGTGTGGGTAGCTGTAGATCTGCCCCGGGATTCGGTCTTCTTGCCTTTATGCCTATATGATTTTATGGGCAGCTTTATAATGTCGTATTTGGTAATAAACTGTGTCAGATCTGAATTTAGAGGACAGTTTTCGTCCCTGTGTGACCCAGGGGAAAGAAAGGGAGGCCATTCATACACACACACACACACACACACACACACACACACACACACACATACACATTGCTAGGCATTCAAGGCATTTATAGTCTCTTAGAAAATAATAAACTGACTGGTCTTCAATAATGGAAACACTGTTGTAATGTCCTCCAAAGTCTTAACTGGCCCTGGCTTATTGTTTTTGTCCTCACTGCTGCTCTATAGCAAGCATCAGTGGGACATCAATAGAATGATAATCACTTTCCATTTCTCTTATCACTTCTTTTTCCCTTTCCAGCCCCCTTTTCTCCCCCAGGCAGTGAGACAGTAGTGAAGTTTGACTCCCAGGGGGACGGAATTGGACGCTACAACATATTCAGCTATCAGCGCTCCGGTGATCGTTATGGTTACGTGCCTGTAGGCGAATGGGCAGAAACTCTGAGTCTAAGCGGCGATCTGGTTCACTGGCCCAGAGAAGTGGTTCCAACCTCACAGTGTAGTGACCCCTGTGAGCGTAATGAGATGAAGAAAATGCAGGCAGGTAGGATCGCATATCAACCAGCTTCTTCTTCTACTTGTTTTTGTGTGATAGTGTAATACAGCAGCAGAATCTTTTGAAAATCTCAGATTCACAGCCTGTTATTCTTATTCCTGTTTCCCAGGTGAGTACTGCTGTTGGATCTGCACTGCCTGTGAGCCTCACGAATACCTGGCTGATGAGTTCACCTGCTCGCCGTGTGCCCCCGGCCAGTGGCCTACTGAGGACCTGACATCCTGTTATGACCTCCCGGAGGACTACATCATGTGGGAGGACGCCTGGGCCATTGGTCCAATTACCATTGCATGTGTAGGGTGAGTGATAGCGAGCTGTCAGTTACAGTCACATCACTTTCAGAGGAGTCTTGTGAGGTGAAGTCTAGGAGATTTTCCTCAGTTTGACCATCACTGTGTGTTGACATTCATTAATAGTGTTTATTTGTTTATCTCAATTTTTAAAGGTTTCAATAGATAGAAATATAAATGGCCGATTTTTCACAGAATGATTCCTGAAATTACCTTGTAGTCCACCCGACTTAAGTGGTTTTTATTTAATCATTATTCTTCTGTAATGGGAATTAGAATTGCTGAACTTGTCTGGTGAGCACATTCTGTTCTTTCTGTCTACATGGGTATTAGAAAAACTGACATTTTCCATATGTATGCAAATATCATGAAAATGCCCGGGAAACAGTAGATATATGGTAGATAGAGAGGAACCTCTTGAACCAGTGACTCCCTCTTACTGTGAGTTTGGCTGTCTGCAGGTTTGTGTGCACCGGCATGGTGTTCTGGGTGTTCATCCGACACAACAACACGCCGCTGGTAAAAGCGTCCGGGAGGGAGCTGTGTTACATCCTCCTGTTGGGAGTCTTTATGTCCTACGCCATGACCTTCCTCTTCTTGGCCAAACCCTCTCCTGTCATCTGCGCCCTGAGACGCCTGGGCCTGGGCACGTCCTTTGCCGTTTGCTATTCCGCCCTGCTCACCAAGACCAATAGAATCGCCAGAATTTTCAGCGGGGTGAAAGACGGAGGAGGCACCGTGCGGCCACGTTTCATTAGCCCCTCCTCTCAGGTGAGTGAACAAACAATGATGGATGGATGGGCGGATTGGCAGATATCCATGTTTGTACCTCCCTCTTTCAGGTTTTCATCTGTATGAGTCTGATATCGGTCCAGTTGGTGATGGTGTCGGTGTGGCTGCTGCTGGAGGTTCCTGGGACACGCCGCTTTACGTTGCCAGAGCGACGGCAGACTGTGATCCTCAAGTGTAACGTACGTGATGCCAGCATGCTGCTGTCACTGGGATATGACGTGCTCCTGGTCATCCTGTGTACTGTGTAAGTATGCTGTGTGTCGTGATTCATCATAGCCTGTAAAGCTAAAGTGAAAGGTAATTCAAAGTGTTTTATGTTCTGAGGCTTTTGCTCTTTACTCAATGTTTTGGTGCACTGATTTTTACTGCTGATGGAATAAAATACCTGATTCAGCACTAGAAATTTGCCCGGCTTGTCGATAGATAAAAACAATATATAAAATCTCTCTCTCTCTCTCTCTCATAACAGCTATCATTTTGGACCAGTGCGTATTATTGTTTTCCCGTTGTAATCAGGCATATGATTCTCTGCCTCAGGTATGCCTTCAAGACCAGGAAGTGCCCAGAGAATTTCAACGAAGCCAAGTTTATTGGATTCACCATGTACACCACCTGTATAATTTGGCTGGCCTTCCTTCCTATCTTCTACGTTACATCTACTGACTACAGGGTATCGTCTTGAGCACACACAGATACACTTGACACGAACACACACACATACACACCCGCAGAGGGGTCACAAAAACACAGGTGTAGTGGCACCTCTAAACACTGTTATCCTGCTAGCAAATATCCCCGGCTCTGCAGCACTGCCATGACAAACTGCTGACACATGTCCAGATTTGACAGCAAAGGGAGCGAGTGTGCACCTGATCACCTGATGCATACCAATCTTACACACGCGCACACACACACACACACACACACACACACACACACACCCACACACTCACACACACCCACACACAGAGAACCTTATCAAAGGGCAAGAGTGAAGGCTGTTGATGCTGGGGCTGCTAATCAACTGCTTTCTTTCTTTCTTCCTTCCTACCAATCCTTTACACTCTGTGTCTCTCTCTCTCTCTCTCAATCTGGTTATTTCTCACCCACCCACCCACCCACACACATACATACATACATACATACATACATACATACATACATACATACATACATACATACATACATACATACATACATACATACATACATACATACATACATACAGTAAATGTAATTCAGTATACATGCAGCATATGAACATACACAGAGGAAATACTAGAGGGTTGATCACTTATGCACATCTTTATGACTTTGCTGTGAACTGAGATCATTTAAATCCACTGTTTAACTCACAGTTAAGCGATTTAACAATGAAAGAGCACATGTACACCTATTGACCCTACAAGAAGAATTGAAATATAAATTAGTAAAAGATTTCATTCTAATTGTCTGAGTAGAATGGATAATTGAAAACGACAGTAAATTTACCATTCTTAATTACTTTTTGTGTTTAATGTTTCTATATTCGTATGCTGTTATCAAATTGGCTTAGATTCATTATGTCTTTATTTTCTGTTAAGCATTGTAAAGACTATTAATCATTATTAGCTCCAAACAGCAATTAGTTCATTCACATTTGCATAAGATTTATCCTACTAATAGCTGGTGAAAGCTATTAATCGCCGTCTCCTCCTCTTTCCCCCCGTTTCCTCTCAGGTTCAGACCACCACCATGTGTATCTCCGTCAGCCTGAGCGGCTTTGTGGTGTTAGGCTGCATGTTTGCTCCCAAGGTCCATATCATCATGTTCCAGCCCCAGAAGAATGTGGCCAGCCACCGACTCAACCTCAGTCGCTTCAGTGTCAGCGGGGCTGCGACTACATACGCGTCCCACGGTAGGTCACGTGTGGTTCCCTCACTTTTAAAGGACTCTCAGTAATTGTCTAAAGCTTCACCAAATTGAACTTAATCCTCTGAATCCTCTTGTGGGACATAAGGCTGGAATCAGACTTTGCCACTGTGCCCTGTCCTTGGCTTTGGTCCTTGGCCGGTGCTTCGCCCCCATGAGAGGTCCATCCCCTTCAGTTAAGCTATGACAGTCCTGCGCTTAATTTCCCTAGTGGTGTCCATCTCAGAGCGACCTTAGGAATCTGTCTCTTGGCATCGTAAGGACGTGCCTGAGTCCTCTCAGTCTCGTCTCAGCTCATTTGAGATCTTGTTTGGTCACTGATTTTGCGCAGACAGGCAGTGTGTTTGACATGTACCCTGCTCATGTCTTATTTCACCACTCTCCAACACTCGGAGCCATACAGGAGCAATGATTGACAATACTGTGTTAGCGGCTCAGCTTTGTCTTCAGGCTGCACTGTTTGGATGTCCAGATGGGACAAAGTCTACTTAAAGCAGTTCTTGCTTTGTTCAGTCTGATGTCTTTCATGGCTTCACTGTCATTGCTAATGAAGCTTCCAAGGTACGCAAAGGCCTCTGCACACTATAAAACCTGATCGATCAATGGTAATTGGAGATGTTGCTGGTGTATTTATGCACATCACCAGGATCCTCATCTTGATTACATTTACATCAATTATGTTTGGCATAGTGGCTTCGGTATTCTGACATTTCTTGGACGTGTATCATTTCTTGGTTGTGCTTATATGATACATGTTCAAGGTCAGCTGCAAAATCTAGGTCTTAAAGGTAAGCTATCATAGTCCACTGGATGCCACAGGGACGGACAGATGTTGTTTAATGCATCACCCAGTCAATAGCTATCAGGAACAGGATGGATGAGAGGATTCAGCCGGGATAATATCTTGAATTCGCAATGGCTGGCATGTTTATTTGTGTCAGAAGCCTCATAGAAATGTCACCAGCGATGCCTTTCAGTTGTCTGTTCTGTGTCTTTTATTCATGTGTATCTGTGGATACCAAAGGGCGGTTTTAACAAGCTGATAATGCAATGTCATAAACTAATAATGTTTCTGAATATTAACGACATCTCCACGGGTGCCTTTAGTTTGTGACTGACAAGTGCACTAATGAGCTGGTTACACTGACGAGAATAGAGACTGTGAGCTGTAATGTTAAAGAGGAAAGGAATGTGTCGTTTCACCATGGAAGCAGAGGCTGAAATGTTTACCTGACAACAACATTCATTGTAGTGTAGAATATACGCAGTGTGTGTTTGTGCCAGGGCTCAACACAACACAGTACTGTAAATTCAGAGTTGGATTCAGCTCTGTTGTTTGCGTTTTGTGACACTCAGCAACTGGTGAGTTGTTCCTAAATGGACTGTAAACAGCAATAATACTTATTACAGCTAAATTGATTTGACAACTTCACCACCACATATTTTATAGTTATGGCCGCAGCTTCATGCTGACTTGTAAAATTAAACAGCTTGCCTGTATCACTAAACATTGCTTCCATCCGTCCAACACACACACACACACACACACACACACACACACACACACACACACACACACACACACACACACACACACACACGCACACACGCACGCACACACACACACACACACACACACACACACACAGTATGCCATTCATTACTGGGTTGTTGTGCTGAATCAGGATGTTTAATGTGGCACTGGCGCTCCGTCACAATTCAAAGGAAATAACACATTCAGTTTAATGCAGTGAGGCCGGTTTCTATCTGAACATATTGACGATCTCTGCACAAACCAAATCTATCAGACAAGCTTGATTTCTGTCTCTCATTTCCTTTTTCTTGTTCCATCTTTTCCTGCAGCGTCTGTCAGTGCCCACTACGTTCCCACCGTGTGCAACGGGAGAGAAATCGTCGACTCCACCACGTCCTCTCTGTGACCAGCCCCGGTCCACTTTATAAATTTGTCCCTGTGACTGTTAGCCAATTTGTTGACATTACTATCCCTAACCAATACACACACACACACACATGCAAACATACACAAAAATACACATCGACACTGGAAAACAAGCAAACACCTTCTTTGTGGACTAGAACTGTATTGTTTCACAAATGTAGAAAGTGTGTAACTATAATTAAATTATTTTCTAGGGATGTACATACATGGAATCAACATTGTTGTAAGTAGAGAAACAAAAGAACAAAAAAAGTTTTTAGGAGGAATTTTTGGAGCCTTTGTTTTTGATAGCTTTGTAATGATGCTTTGTAAATAGACTTGTGCTTAAACATGGTAGGAGGGTGTGTGTGTCCCTCAGTCTGGATGCACATTTGTGGCTCTGCTTGCCTCGCCTGCAATATCCCACTGACTTTTTACTCCCATGCTTTTTTTTGTAGGTCTCATTGTAATAACTAACTATGTATGCATTTCTATTGTGTATCTGTACATTTGTATATTATTCTACTGATGGTTCAAACAGCACAATGTCTTGCAATTCTAGAATGAATGTGGAGAAAACATACAATGGATAGCATAGAGCAGCTTCGATGAATGTGTACAAAAACAAAATCCATCAGATCCATTGACTTACAGTTATACTGTGGCAGAGCGTCATTTTTCACGTTTAGAATTCCTCTATTTGCATCTTCATAGATGTGTTTTACAACCTAGGTCAGTGTGAAGAACCCACTGAGGCTGTTTTGCTGGAAAATATGTCTTGCTTTTGATACAAGTGTTCATTTTTCTATTTCTAATCATGAAATCCCTTTATAAAAATGGCCATTGTTCCAGACGTGTTCACCAAAGCTGCAATGTGTTCAGTCGCAAAGTCTGAAACGGTTGGTCTTTAGAGGACTGCAATCATGGGCGGCTAAAATTAGTACAACAAATGCGTGTCCATTGGCCTCAGACCTGTGAATACAGCCAATTCTTTTTCGTCAAAGTGTTTTACCCTGAAGTGGATTCAAAATTTGCCCCGATGTCACCGACAAATGGCAGGAAATGGTGAGAAACAAAACAGCTGGTTTGCTGAACACATGCTGATTTTTTCCAACCAAAAAGCAAAGGACCGCTGTGTTTTTTTGTGCCCCAGTGAAATGTGGTGATGTTTTGAATATGGCTATGTGCCTTAATGTATGTTTGATAGTGGTCCATGTGGAGGTTGCCCTTAGCTAGACACCAGAGATAAATTTTATATTATCAACAATGAATCAGACAGGAGTTTCTGATTCAGGGTAACTGTACGCTTGTGAGATGTATTTCCTGATGTTTACCTGAGGTGTTGATACAGCCAGTCAGAAGGATCTAGTGACTCTCTCGCCACCCCTGTGATCAAATAGATATTTATGATAGACCCCACAGCTACTTTTACCCTTTGCATTAGAAGCGTGATCTGTGTCCAAATACATTACACGTGCCGATGGCTTGCATTTACATGTTGCATTACGATGCATTTGTCCTCTGGATTCTACATTGAGATCAGATCTCAGTGCTTTGGGAGGGTTGTTTTCTCCTTGCACTTTGGATTAGTAGTATGAATACAGATTTTAACAGTCTTCATTCCAGGTGCAGGTACCCAAGTTACAACTCTCAATTCAACTTTAGACTCAGACTAATCACAATGCATTAGGCACACGTTGACACGCTGCATTATTCCCTATTTAGGAAATGTATCTGGATACATATTGCTTTTTAATGCAAAATGTAAAATGGTAGACCCATGATGCGGATTACTTCACTTTATTGCACAAATGAAAGAACAGAGGGAAGGGTAGTATTGTATTATTAAGATGAAGCCATTGATTCGTCTGCTTATTGAAGTGTGCAGTTTACATGTCTGCGTTAAACGTGTTGACACTGAGCGGTGCAGTGCAGCAGCTGGCATCGGCAGTCCCAGAGAGGATCACGAGAGAAAGCAAAGCACACAATGTCAGCTGCTGGCAGAACCCAGCTAACAAAAAAGATGCATAGAGCCCGCAACCATTACACTCTCCGTTTATGACTGGAAACATGACAAATTCTCTGCTGGGTGGAAAGAGGACGAAATGACTCAAACATATCAATGTGTTAGTAGTTGTTAAAGATTAATGAAATGAACGGATTTAAATAAATGAGCATATTATAATATATTTTATATATATATATAGATATATATATATAGATGGATATATATACATATAGCATAATTCATGCTAGAAATGTACCTCTCATTAGTTACAAGAACACATTGATGAAGTAATAACAAATGGTGGCATATTATAGTATATTGTTGTCTAGAATAGTAAATTTGATACGTTTAACAAAATGTTACATGATCCGTTCTTTGCACTTTTGAACATAGATTCCCCGTGGGGTTATTCCAGCATAGCTCTGTTTTATGTGTTAAATTCATATATTTGGCGCAGACGGAAAATTTTCATCAACACCTTTGCACAACTTGTCTCATACAACAGCCTGGAAGATTATCACACTGAATGATAGATTTAAGGAATTGTAGAGAGTGGTGGATGTGCCAAGACACGGCGACCTACTTCGGGGCGTGTTCTAGGTGCAGAGAGCAGGAGGAGAGAGAGCAATGTTGCAGAGCAGAAGGGAGCTGCTGCTGCTGGATTATGCAAAGCACTCCCACAGCACTGCTATGGAAGCTCAAAGCATCCCAGAGATTCACAGTCTTTGTTAGCAGAGGGCTTAGCCATTCACTCAGTGGTCCTGCTCCCACAAGATACACCCCACATGGCAGGTTGCTATGGACAACCACTGCCACTTCCGCTGCCGGAATGTCTATTTGTCTGCAAGGAGAGGAGGGGTGAGGAGAGGAGAGGAGAGGGCGAAATGAAGAGGAACTGAAAGAGGGAAACTGGTGGTTGGTTCTGATTCAAATTGGCAATGATTGATGGGATTTGGCTCAGCGGGGACCAGTACTCCACACCAAGCTTTTAATGGTCACATAAATAGAGCACTTAACCCTCATTCTCCTCTCATTTAGTGCACAGACTTCTCTTAGACAACAGTCTCACACTCTTCTTCTGACCCTCTGTCTCTCCCTGCGACTGACCCCCTTCAACCTTTACCCGACCATCTTTGTTGGCCTCATCTCCACTCTGTGTGTGAAACTTGCTGCTGAGTTGGTCTCAGCCAAGACCACTGAGACTAGAAGCCCTTCCCACCCTCCACCCCCAGTGGGTGACCACTGCAGCATATGCCAATAAAGCAGCCTGGAGGCGATTGGGATTGGGTTAGGGGGAAGATTGATGAGGGGATTTGGGAGAGTGTATGGGAAAATAAAATGGGATCCATACTTAAGGGAAAGACGTCACTTTGATTGGATCAGCTTACTCATTACAACCAGTGTACCATCTCAGTATCTTAATGAAAGGCTCTGTGTTTCTTTTTACCCGTGAACGTCCCTTTGAACAGCAAGACACCCACTACCATGTGCTCTACAATGGTCTCTGTGCTGTAACCCTGCTATACGTGTGTGTTGTTGGTCTCCAGACACAATCGCTGCGGTAAAAGGAAGCTGAGGACAAGCCGGAACACTGGAACTGGCCAATTACAAAGCAATAGTTCCGTGTTTACGATATGTGCAATAACAAGGCCATGGTGACATCATAATAAATAACAACAAGCAAACAGCCAATGGTATCTACTAGTCCTTTCTTTGTCCACCCTGTGTAAAGTTGTCTCTTCAACGGCAGAAATGTCACACACACACACATACACACATACACAGTCTGGAGGAATAAAATCTTAAAATAAAACTTAAAGGTTAAGGATGTTGCTCCGACATTTCAGCTTGAGTATGTTCATTAAAATATTACAGGCACTAAATGTTTTGGTTGGTATAACTCATTACACAAATGACCTGACGACAGTTTATACAGCCTGGGATTTTCATACACTCATCAAGCACCTACTTTTAAATCAAATCTTGTTACTACTTGACTCATAATACTGAGAAAATAACACGCTCTGAGAATATCTGAATATGTCTAACAGCTTGACTTTGAAGAATGTGCGAGGACGCCTTTCATCATCTATGCTCTGCTGCCCTCTACAGAACAATCTGCAGAAGGCTGGTATAGAGCTGAGGGGGTCCGTGTGAGGCAGAAGAATTTAAGAATAAAATATAATGAATAGAAATACACACAATAACATGTTGAAAGAAATATATGTATAATATCAAACATTGTTTCGGTATAATTTCAATTGTGTTTATGTTTTCATAAATACAATTTGTGAGAACCACAAACTATATAATGCATAGCTGAAAACTTCCCAAATTAAAACTTGTCAGCATCTCTTCACTTAAATTAAGGCTAGCTGCAAAAGATTCTGATAGATCCTTAACAATAACTTTATTTTACTTGAGAGACCAGTGACTGAATACCAGAACACAGATTAGTTCCTTTTTATTTTATTTTATAATTTTATTTTGCATTTCAGGCAGTCCAGGACGGGGTTGTGTGAATGCAGGGTTGTGTGACTGTGGGGTTGGGTGGGGTTCGGGGTGGGATGTCGTCTCTCTGGTTCTCCCTTATCTCTCTCTCGCTATCACAACCTATGATGTGATTTGTACTAGCCTACATTGCTGTTTGACATCATCCTGTAAGTTCTGTATGTACCCTATGACATCATTGCAACTCAAGTCTACTTGTACTCTACCTCAGGGTCTATGTATAAAGTTCAACAACAATAGTAGGGATAACACAACCTTCCTCCCTTCTCTCTATCTTTCTCTCTCCTCTTTCTATATAAAAAATGATCTCCAAATATCCTACACCTGTATGCACAATGTCATGTTCAATGTCTGCTTCAATAAAAACAAATGGCAAAACAAAAAAAGAGTAAATGGGAATCACCTCCCATGACTCCAAACACAACTGCGGGTTCTGAAAAGAACCTTTGGAAAAGGAAATTAATCGACTCGTGGGTCCAATCATACACAAATACATTATAATTTATTTTGACTTACATAGTGCCAGTCAGCATCACAATCTCATCTGCCTAATATGACATCTTAATTTCCAATTGGACAGCAGAACACTCATAACACTCATAACAAAACAAAAGGCCAAATGAAACGATCTAGGCTTTAAATGCGCCTGTATGTGTCTGCAACAATGTTAGACGATACACAGACAGAAATAAATAGAGACAAAACAGAAGAACATCCTCCTCTTTACCTGAGAACTTCCAAAAGCCTCTCTGACATCAGTTTAGATCAGAATTGTACCAGATGGTGTCTGTCTCAGCATCCACACACCTGCTTCACAGTATCATGCTTTGAGTTGGACGGCTCTGTCGTACCCAGCTGTAAGGCCACCAAATTACTGTGACTCCTCTGAACCTGGCGCTAGGTGCATGTGTGTGCGTGTGTATGTGTCTGTGTGTATGTGTCTGTGTGTGTGTGTCAATATGCCAGGTTCCAAAGCTCATAAAGGGGTTGATTGGCTTAAGTGGCCTCTCTCTTGAGGGTCTTGTCTCTCATCCCACCTCCTGCTCCAACGCTCTAGCTCCATACCAGAGCTTTTGAATGAGATGAGTTCAACTGCACATTTTCATAGTGCTCTCCATTCCCCTAAGGCAAAGACAAAGCAAATGGTCCAAAACCAAATACTTACATTTTAATGAGGTGTGCACTTAAAGGCACCATGGCACTGCAACTCACCTTGGATGCTATGGCTTTGAGTTTTCCCAGTAGAGAAGGTTTTGTGTAGACAACCTCATCCTCCAGATCTCCGTCATTCTCTCCTTCCATCACAGCACAGCTGTCGGCTCCTGGCATCTCACACTCTTTATTGGCAGATATCACAAGCCGGGAGTACTTATACTCCAACCTAGCAGAGAGACAAGCAACGCACTCAGTGCTGGAGGAAGATACAGTCTGTGAAAGACACGATCGTGTGTAGATGAATACTGCCAACTCAACACACTCAAGGGTAAACTAAAAGAAGGCATAGGCAAACATGAAAAGGGAACAGAGAAAGGAGAAGAGGAAGAGATGGACGAGTTCAAGAGGAAGAGACAACACAGAAATGCCAAAAGAAAAAATATGAGGAAGTAAGAGAGATAACACAAGAAGGATTGAAGTCAGAACAGAGAGAAGATGAAAGGAAACAGGTGGTTTGAAGGAGAGAAGGTGTACCTCTTGTTCTTCTTCCAGAAGTAGCAGGTGAGGGAGACGAGGAGCACTGCTGTGAAGGCTCCGAGTCCTGCACCGAGCCGTGTCCAGAAGTCCATACTGTCGCACGGCAGCGTCTTCTTCTCAGGCAAACTCACACCCCCCATACACAGCTTGGGCTCATTCCAGACATGCAGCACGTCCTGAGGAATACACACACAAGCAGTACATGAGTGAAAACAGAGCCAGGAGACAATTTTGACACACACACACACACACACACACACACACACACACACACACACACACACACACACACACACACACACACACACACACACACACACACACACACACACACACACACACACACACACACACACACACACACACACACACACACACACAAACACCTCACCTGATGGCCTCCCTTGCAGGCCCCCTCTATGCTGTGATGGTCCCTCTCTGTGCATGTGGGACAAGCCCCTGAGCTCTCCCATAAGAACTGAAAGGTGCAGCCGTCGCATGTTCCCGCAGGGCACTGACTGCAACGGCAGAACACACACACACACGCTGTCACCGATACGCCACATCGGAGCTCAGATCAAAGCCAATTCAACTGACAATGCAAGACGAGACGGGATGAGCTGTAGCACCTGGGAACTGAGAGCTCCCCTTTAGTCGTCCTCTCTGGGTTACAGCGGAGCGTCACCACTGCACTCCGACCCGACTCGCATGACGATGTCGCCTCCAAGGAACTTATTGATTAAAAAAACAACACATAGGTGAAGATTTCAATAGAATCTCAATAGTTTCTTTTGAAAAAATGTGAAAAAATGCAGCCTACCGGTAGTAGAAGTTGACGTCAGGGACTTTTTTGGAGGTCTGAGGAAACGATTCTGGTGTTGCCTTTATTCCATCAAGTGTGCTCTCTACTGTTGCTCCTGTGAATAATGTACAAAAGTAAAACAGCTGTGACTGTGTGAGCAAGAGTATTGTGTGTTTTGCATTTGTTTTGTAACAAGAACATAAGCTTCAACTAAAAGCGAGACATTTGGCTGGATGCTGTCTGCACGAACCAAGGAATATGTCCGCCAGGTTAATGGATTGCGAGGCGAGCGCCGTGTGGAAGCCTCGTCCAGTAGCCGGGATGATGGTGGACTGGCAGATGAAGGTCCTGACAGCATTAGCGCCTTCGCCTTTCTCTCGCTGGGAGTCGGCGATGGACAGGTCCGTCACGTTGTCCGTGCACGTGGCCAAATGACCCTAGAATGAAAGGAAGAGAGCAGAAGTGCCAGGGCAGTGCAGTCGTGGACAAAAGACGTTTTCAAAGGAGAGTATTTTCTTGCATGTGTGTGCATCTCCACGTACCTTGCCGCCGCACAGACCGATATTGAACAGGTGGAAGTACTTGGTTCCTTTGGAGGTGAAGCTTGGACCGTTCATCAGTGACCCCACAGAGCCGAGGTGGCTGAAGTCAAACGTCAGGGAGACGTTGCCGTCCGTGTGGTTGAAGTAGCAGTCATTGTAGCATAAACTGTGATCCTGAAAGAAAATGTTCAATGGAGGACATCTTAAAGTTAAAGACAAATATATTCGATGTGCTTGATTCCTTTTCTGAGATCAGCAGCAAACCTTGTCGCTTTTGCTGCCTGGTCCGCAGGGCTTGCAGGCTTCTGGGCCCGGAGTGACGTGAGAGAGCAGGTGTGTGTCAGGTGGACACTCCGTGCACTTGTTGGTGCGCGTGTCTATGTAGTGTCCCGCTGGACATGGGACGCATGTCGAGCTGGAGGGCTGAGAGCTGAGGGCGCAGGCCCGGCACCCAGAGGACACCCCATCCACAGCGTTACTCACTGTGACGGAGTATATCCGTGCCACATCGTTGACTTGGCGACGCACCTAAGGGAAGGATGAGACAATAGAGAGAGTGAAGCCTGCAGTTAAAATAATGTTGTGTGCATGTGAAAACAGGAAGTGCACGTTCCGTCAGTTAGTTATTGCTTTTTGAATCCAGAATAAAACCTCAATCTACAGTGACTTTTCTGGACCGACTGGCCTAAATCACCTGTGCAGCTTTAATTTGATAATGTTCTGTGTCAAACGAACATCAGTTCTTCACTTGCACTGCCCCCTAGAGGTATCATTATGCGACCACTTGCACCTGCTGATTTTCTTTCTTGTTATTGTGTCTTTCTCACTTAATTAATAGAGACACAATAATAACACAATAGAGACACAACAAAGCTTCAACACAACACAAACGTGCTACACTAATTTCACTCACATGGACAATAAGAAATTTCCCAAGTGTGGAAGGAGCCTTGATCGGGCAAGACTTAAATGCAATGGAACTGAGACATGTTGGCATTGGAGCGTAGTCTACTTTGTAATGTTATCAATGAGTACATTTGTATTATTGATAAAACTACACTTGTTTTATTTCTAAGGTACACATTGCAAAAATTGTACTTGGCATTTAGTGGAGCTTAACCAACCCAGTTATTATCGTAAACCAAACAGGAGGGTGTGTTTGGTTTACCCAGTGTGGGGTCACTTTACAGTGTGGGGCCAGACCCAATTGCTAAACTTTTGAACAAATACGATAAAACTGGCAGGATATTTGCCAGAGTTTTGTTGTTTCTGGGAGTCACCCACAATTCCAATCTTTGATGCAACTACATTAGCTCATGATGTTGTGTGTGTGTGCGTATGTGCAAGTGTGTGCCAGTGCTCACATCTGATGGTTGGTTCGTCCTCTGGAAAGCCCAAGTGTAAGAAATCGAGGCATTCTTGGTCACAACGTGTGTATACGTCTGTCTCGGTTTACTTCCCTCCCATGACTCCACCACTGTGGTGCTCTTCCTGTTTACATCCTGCAAAACAAGCAATATCAACCCCCCAATGACTTTATTATTATGATCCACATTTAATTCAACTCCATCCTTTGATACAATAATCATAATGGAGTAACAGACCACCAGACTCACCATCATGAAGTAGAGATCACAGTCGGCTTTGCATGAGGTTTCAAACTCAAACGTGATGCGGCCGAACTCTGTGACCGAATGATTTGATATCGACATAGGGAGCCTGAGAATCCAAACAGTAGAAGGGAATCAGACATGAGGGAGAAAATGATAAAATGGTGGAAACAGTGACGGATACTGGAAAAAAAAAGGAAGATGTAAGTGAATTTACTTGAAGCCAGGAACGTGGATATTGAGGATGAGGTAATCGTTATCTGAGCTTCCTGCTCCGCTCTGCATGTGATCACCAGCCACCTCCCAGCCTCAAGGAGAGAGCACAATCATGTTACTCTACGATGAGCAGGAAATGCGCGCATTCAGTTTAGCATGCACTGGATCGTTCTGGAAGAAGGGTGTGCAGGTCAAAAGAGGGTAAACAGCACCTACCATTCATGCCGTCGCATTTGGAGTTCCCCACGTTGAAGCAAGAGGACTTCATGTTGGCGGGTAGAACATTCCACCATTTATACTCATAACCCAGAGTTGCCTCTGTGCCTGCTGGACAACGCTCACATGCTGAGGGGGATTGGAAGGAGCGAAGAGGACAATCAGTGTTAAAGACAAAAGTACAAGGAAAGAACAGCAAAGCGAAACACACGACGAGTGCAAAATTCTCAGTACGTTTTGTCCCATCGGAATACGTCCCAGGTGGGCAGGGGGAGCAGGTGGCTGTGTCATTGTTATAGAAACCGGGGTTACACGGGGGGCAGGGCTCTCGCTCGCCACTCGGAGGCAACGTCTGGGCTCCAGCCACATCCTCGAGACAGATCTTAGGCATAATCCACTTATAAATAACCTGAGTCTGCAATCACAAAGAAGCAACACAGAGGGTAGGACAGTGTGACCACAGATTGGATTCAGGGGGAACAGCGGGAGAGTCATGGTGGACGGCCTTTGGATAAGTTCTCAGTCTCTGCTTCTCTCACCTTGCCTTCATTGTCGCACGCTGTGTGGATCTGGAAATAGTCTTTCTTGGAACATGGCGGTCTGTCCTTACACGCAGCTGATCCCTCTGCTGCCACGAGGCGAAAAACACAAATTACTGATCCACAAGGAAAAATCATGACCTTTCAATTAAACAAACAGATGCATTTATGTGAAATACAACAGAGTGGAGTGAACAAACGTGAATAAGACACCAATGCAAGTGTCAGTCGTAAATTCGTAAAACAGTCGTAAATTCAAAGGGATTTGTGTTTGTTGACTCACAAATTGACAGAAATGTGTGTGAACCTCGTCCATTACGCTACCATTACCATTACAAACAGGATAACAACTGAACAAACCACACTTAACTCAGAGCTCATACAATATGCATAATGCGGTGTAGTGAATTAAATATGTAGTATGTGGATGGATGTTCTCATCTCCTCACTGTAAAAGGTGCACTTACAACTTTTTTTCACCATTCGTATAAACAAGCTTCAGGTGAGGAACCTAGACACATTTTCATAACTGTAACTGAGTGTCTATTGTAATGATCCCCAGTCAATATCTGTAACCAGACATAGTAGGAAAACGTCACCAAGAATACATCTCTCAGCCACAGAAACAACAAATTAGGGAACAAAGCTGAGAAAAGTAACAACTAATAACATAAAAGAGCACACACGCACAACATCATCTGGCCAAAATGTGCTATTTTGATGAAGGCAGGCAAGCAGTCTGTAGGGAACTAAGCAGCACATTTACCCTTGTGAAATTTGAATAACGTTGCAGAAACTGGGACAAGCTCCCTCCACCCTTTGAGTCCACACACACGGTTAACAATTAGACCATATTAAAGACGACGTCTGTGTGCCGGCAAGTGTGTGTGTGTGTGTGTGTGTGTGTGTGTACCTACATGCATACTGAGTGGAGGTGGTGCAGCGTGTGCAGGAGCTGGCGCCGTGGCCAGAGTAGGTGTCCCGAGGACAGGACTCACACGCGGAAGAGCCGGGGACGCGGCTGAGCGTTCCGGGTTTACATGGGAAACACTCGGACGTGTAGGCAACTCCTGATAAGAAACAGAGGAGAGAAAATAATGAGTGAAAGGGAGAATAAAGACGTAAAGGTGAAAGAAATGTGAGAGAGCGTGGAGCTGCGCCTGACCTTCTATCTGAATATTCTTCAGCAAAACCGGTTTCACCACTTTGGTGCCCATCAACACTCCCCCTGTCCTCCAGTACAGGATGTTGGTGCCAGATTTCAGGTTCACCTGTGAAACATTTAAATACACAGAATACTACAGTTTCAAGTTTCAAGTAACCGCCGTAGAGGTTTAAAAGAATATTTGTGTTTGCTTTATTCTGCTTTATTCTGCTTGGGTTAATGAGATCCATCACTTCATTTGCATCAAAGTCAACAAAATTCCTCTAAATGGAAATAAAGGCCCAGATAAATTAGAGGACAAACATCAGCATGCATTAGGTGCATCTAACACATGAGACAAAGATGTAATTTAACTGCATTAATTAGCTTTAAGATTGATGACTTGCTTCATTAATTCAAGTTGCAACAAGGGTGTAATGATGTAATCGAAGTTTACAGAGAACGCCGCAATCGAGCCCGTTCTGGCAGCTCCATGGAGCACGTCAATTAGATTAAGACTAAAACTGCGCCGCCATTAAACAAATTACTAATGCAGATTACATTGCCGATCTTCCCCTCAGACTCGTCCTTTCCCTCAATGTCAAGCAAAAAGATTATGGGTCAAATACAGCCTGATCATCTGAGGCCAGCTGCCAAAAATCTGCCCTCCATCCTCAATGTTCCACAACATTTGATTGGACTGTTTGCAGCACTTACCGTGTGTGTGGCCCATTCACCGTGATTGGTAAGTTTGATCCACTTGTTATCAGTAGTTTGATCCATTTCTTGGCATTGGTCATTCTGGATCTGAAGGAACACACATGCACAAACACACACACACTCAGGCATCAGATTTATTACTAAAGAATAATTAATAATTGCTGCATTCCTTTTAGATGTGTCCACCTGGTGTGACTTACAGGCTCATCTAAATGATTCATCGTTACACCTGTGCTTTGACTGTTTCGTTGACGTCGCTTACTTGTGCTCCCGTGGCAGAGAATAGACTGCGTGTGTCTGACGCATTAAGCAAGAAATAAAGGCTCCACTTGATCTTTCATGTGCAGCAGCATTTTAATGGAGTTCTTGTTAAGTGCGTCATTAGGATGTGACGTCTTGGCTGCTAACAAGTGCTTGAATAAAAAGAGACTGAGAAAAATGAGGAAGGAAAGCTATTGCCTGGGGAAAAGGAAGACTGTGTGTAAAAATACATGGATGTGCAAAGCCTGTTTGTTGCTCCACGCCGAGGAGATTCCATCTTCTCACAGGTGTAATGACATCATTTGATGCGATAATGCAGAGGTTTGTATCTACATGTAATGATGAGGTGGAACTCACAAAGAATTCGAAGAGCAGGTTGTTGTCTGGGTACTGGTAGTCAAAGCTGACAGAGCCCAGCTTCTTCAGATGGACAGCATAGATTAAGGACACTGTACATTCATCCCTGTTGGACTCCATATAATTTCCTTGCGGCACCCAGGAGGAACTGCAGGGGCAGACAGACACAAAATTAATTTTTTGCTATGCTTTTATTCGCTCCTCTCTAATTGCACCTTCACTTTTCATTGCATCTCACTCTTTACCTGTTACATGTGATCCCGTCATCGCCTTGAGGACTGTTTTCCAGAGATGTTGCCAGGCTACTGAATCCTGCAGGCATGGAATCCCATTGGTCAAAGCGAATGCCGCTGCCGAGGGAGTAGCTTCCCGCCGCACACTGGGTGCACTCCTGAGCCGACATTTCCAGGAACTCGCCAGCCGCACATGAGAATGCTGAGGGACACAAGAGCGATAGAAAACAGGTTGGTATGACAACAGATAAACCATTCCCAAACCTTCCTTACAATCTGCTACAAAAATGTAAAACAATCAGCCTGCACATGGCTGACAAAGTAAAGCTCTGCTGTATTTACTATCAGGCATCAGGTTATACTAGTTGGGGAACGTAATCCTGTATCTGTCACCACATTCCTGCATCTGCCACTGTTTTTTTGCTGTCAGGTTTTCCTCATACCAGACCAGAAAAAAATCAGACAAATGAGCTGCATTCTACGGAACAATCAACACAAACAATGTGTGAGGACATGAGTATGTGCGCAATTTGTTTGCTTGTGTGGACAACAGGTGCATTCAGGTGTGTATGTGTGAATCTCTTAAGCCCTGATTCTGTGGTACATCATTCAGTTTGAATGAGTTTGTACAGTTGTTGAGAGGAAATTTGAAGTGGAAACAAATGCATTCTGCAGTTTCCCTTCCATGGCTGACTGAGAATGCAAAGAGAAATGTCAAGGACGACGAGACAGAATACATTTTCCACTTCATAATGACATTTTGCCTTTTACTTAGAACGTCATGAATCAATTAAAATAAATTATAATAATTCCATTTTCACCCAATTCACATGTGAATCACATATCAGTGTTCTCATGTTTGTTTTCTTTGTTTTTGTTTTCTTCCCCTATCTGTATATAAAAACAATCTACAAAATACTTCATAATAACCATACCCTCAGTTATATCAGATGATTTCTTCAATAAAAATATTTATCAGCAATGAGAAAAGATGTAATAAGTACTCACTTACAAGAAAACGCAACATCCAACAAAGTGATTGTTTAGTCAGATTTCTATAATTACTAATAATTATATAGAGAGAATCTCTTGTGTATCCTATGAGTCAGATCTACATCTGTTACTGTTTACTTCATATGCTGTATGTAAACCATAGCTTGACCCCATTAATGACGTGGTTGTGAAATAAGCCAGCAGCAATCAGCTATTAGACAGTGTTTTGCTCCGAGGTTGTTGACCTGTGGTGTGGCTCTGTGTTTGGATGGAGGATATCCAAACAGGGACAATCAGGTTGTGGTAACAGGAAATTCCAAGCCACTGATAAGGTGAGATACACATATAGACTTTTACACACACACACACACACACACACACACACACACACACACACACACACACACACACACACACACACACACACACACACACACACACACACACACACACACACACACACACACACACACACACACACACACACACACACACACACACACACACACACACACACACACACACACACACACACACACACACACACACACACACACACGTGCCCACAGCTATTGCCAACTTACTGCACTCGGTCCCGCGCACAGGCTCTGGCAGTCCGGTGCAGGCCTCTGGGATGTGCGGGATGGCCACTCTCCACCGTGATCCCGTACTGTCACATTCTGTGTACTCATAGTAATAGTCGCTCTGCCAAACATACACAGACACACAACATCTGCATGAGAACCCAAGGCACCATTATGGTCTCAGACCCAAATAAATAGCAAATGTAGGCAAGAGGCAGGTCAGGAAACATCACATCACAAAAGGCTTGTATCCAACTCTCAGGCCTGAGTCACTTTCAGTCAGTTTGGGTGAGAATGTTTTTCATATCCGAGGCGCAGCCCTGGATGGGACGACTGTATTAGCACCCAAACACTGAAATGAACCTCTGAATTCAGCCGATTAGCTTTTCAATTCACAAGTACCCCTAAGTGTCTTATCTCTACAGGCACCACATGCTTAAGCCCTGGACACACAACATTCCATCTCCATGGTGATGGGAACAGGGGTGATGGTTAGAGGTGTGCAAGAGCCCTGATGTTTTTTTGTTTTCAAGGTTGAAGAATTCCAAGTTTGATTACTGAATGTTGGCGATGATGGTCTGTAGTCCGCCGTGAAACAATTAGGCTGGTGTTTGTGCGCCTGCAGATCTTCTGTCCAGACCAAGATGCTGTTTCGCATGCAGAGCCAAGCCAGATCGTCACACTGCACATGCAGCCTGTTTCATGTCTGAGAGAACTCAATCGTAGTTTCATATTGTAATATTGAGGAAGGATAAGAGACATGAGGCAAAGGCTGCATCAAGAGAAACTCCAGAGCAAATTAATTAGTTTTTATGCTGCATCATTGGTACAACCTGCAAAGTACATTACTGAACGGGGTTGTGTGAATGCGGGGTTGTGTGACTGTGGGGTTGGGTGGGGTTTCGGGTTCTTTTCTTTCATTTTGTTTCTCCCCTATCTCTCTCTCTCTCTCTATCACAACCTATGATATGATTTGTACTAGCCTACATTGCTGTCTGACATCATCCTGTAAGTTCTGTATGTACCCTTTGAAATCATTGCAACTCCAGTCCACTTGTACTCTACCTCAGGGTCTATGTATAAAGTTCAACAACAATAGTAGGGATAACACAACCTTCCTCCCTTCTCTCTATCTCTCTCTCTCCTCTTTCCCCTCTTTCTATGTAAAAAAAAAAAGATCTCCAAAATATCCTACACCTGTATGCACAATGTCTGCTTCAATAAAAACAAATTGCAAAAAAAAAAAGAAGAACATTACTGAATTGTTGACTGTGTTGCTCTAAATCTCCCTTTATCACTCATGAGTCAGGGCAATGTTGCCTTCCCACAAGGGCTGAAATCGATCACAGATATGGCAACCTTTCAATAGTCAATTCACTATAAGTCAGCAGGAGTCCCTTCCAAAAAGCTTTTAAATATATAAGTATATATTTCAGCTGTGATGTGTTGTGGTGTTCCAGAGAAACAAATGCGTGTTACAAATCACTTCCAAAAAGAAAGAATCTGAAATTTGAGTCTGTGCCTAAAGCAAGCAGACGCTGTTACAAATCTGTCAGTGACTGTGTGAAAACACAGATACGGCTAATAGTTGAGAGGCTGCCAGGCTGGACTGGGGAGGTGTTGAGACAGACCACGGGAAGGAAAGGCCGGTTCATGCAGGAAACTGATAAGTTAAACATAGCTTCAGCTTCAGCACTTAGTGGTGAAGTTCAGCATACACCAGGCCACACCACACACTCCTGTGTTACTATAACTTGCTCAGATCTGCTGAAAAAGGGACAGTGTTTTTTTTTTTCTTCTCCCACCTGCTGTAATGGGGATGTTTGAAGATATTTGTGTATTTATTCTAAACATGACATGAGTGTTACCCAGAAATATTTTAAATTCTTAATCGTATTTGTTATGGTCACTGAATTAACAGTCACTGTCGCTGCGTGCAGCCTGTAACACAGCTCGATCCCTGCGTTTCGCGTTTCCTAGCACCCATCAATACAACTCTACGGATAAAACAATTGCATTAAAATGCCGATCGATGATTGTGGCATCTCTCACCTCACTACACTGTCGCTGTCCTTTGGCCCCGCCAGTCCGTCGGTGCGTACAGAGGATGAGAGCGCAATTGGCGATGAACCAAACCGAGGACCGCATTGTAGATCACAACAAAAACAACCTGGATCCAGGAGAGATAATGGTATCATAAACCTGAGATCGATTATTGATCGGTCACATTCGAGTCATCACTTGTCTGCGTTGCCTCGTGTCGTCAGATAAGATTGTAACCCCTCACCACCTGCGATTAAAGACTGTAAGCGCTTCAATGCCGCTCCACCAGAATAAATACAAGGAGTAAAAAATACTATTTCCGGTTATTATTTTCACAATAAGATTTCCAAGTATTCCATTATTTTACTCACTAGACATCGCATGCCTTTTGTCACGTTTGATACTATTGCATATTGATATTCTTTTACTTAAATACACACGGCATTTCTAACTTTGCACAATATGAATGTTGAGCTGAAGATGGCACATTTTTGGGATTTTAATTTGGAGATATTTTTCATGCAATTGTTTTGGATACAACATTCGACTTGACGTGTGTGCGCGTGTATGTGTGTGTGCGTGTGTATGTGTGTGCGCGTGTGCGCGTGTGTGTCGCGAATGGCGCTGACGCTTTTGTGACGTTACTAAGCATTAAAAAAGGTCGTCTGTGTGTGTCACCTAACAATTAAAAAATCGGTTGGGGATTTCTGCATTTTACAGTCATAGTAAATATAATTTATGTATATACGGTATGTCTTTTGGTGTGGGGAATGGCCAAATTAAATATTATAGAATGTAGTGTAATACAAATGAGGGTACACATCGATTCCATTACTGCGCGTCTGCTCGTCGATTGGTATGACTGTGAGGTGTGGAATGATCTGGAATGACCTAGAAACCTTGTAGGCTACTGTATAGTCTGACTCTAACAGCTTCATACTATAGCTCCATAATATTATAGAGATATAGTAGTGTAGTGTCTATCATAAACAGATAGATGGCGCACAAGCTCTGCAATCATTAATTCAGTTTCCGTCCTCTCCCCAGAGGGTCAAGTTGGTCTTGTTTGTGATGTTTTATTATTGTGTAAATGTAAAATTTAGATGTGTGAATTTACACAGGATATAAATTACTTAGTGGTAGTGCTGAATCGAGCAGGGAGAAAAAGAAGTTGAAGCAAAACAGAGGAGCGTAGAAGGTTTAAGCGTCATTTTAGCTGGATTAGCCACAGTTTTGGTCGAGTTTATGTTTTAAACCAGCAGTTGGTGACGTTGTCGCCCGTCTCGAAGGAGTGTGTGTGATGGTGTGCTTGTGGAGTTGAGGAGAACGACGCTACCGACGAAAGGGGTCGCCGTTGGCCGAGCAGGAGTTAGCGGCTAGTCGCTAATTCTACCTGTCCCAAGCTACGTTGAACCGACCGAGGACTGGTGGGGAGCTGTCGGCAGAAGGAGCGCGGATGCTGGGAGTTATTTTCGGGAGCTGAGAGCGGCTGCCACCCGGGACATTGAACTGTGAGTTGTACGTTAACTGCGTACTTTGTGACGAGAATTGTACCTGTGCGCACGCAACTGGGTTTTTGAGAGAGTGTGGCTGAGTGAGTGGGCCCACGTGATTATAGTAAACTGTCTTGTGCGTAATTGTGGCGTTTTACTGTTCGAAACTGTGTGGTTTGTGTTAGAGATATTTTGATACGAGCAAGTTTATTAAATTGCCTTTCACGGGATACATTATATTGCCTTTCATGGGATACATTTATTAAAGTAATCCAACTCAGAGGAGGGTTTTAGTTCATTTAGGTCTTAGTGGTTATGGTGGTAGATATGTTTGTTTGTATTTTCCGTTGAATGCAATTGGATATTAGTAAATGTCTTCGTGGGAAAACTGCAGTAAACGTTTGGTTCTTCTAGTCTCACAATAGTTGTGTGGGTCACTTATTTTGAACCTAGTGAACTGGTTGCATAGAGGTGTTTTCAGTTCACTAACTTCAGGTAAACCTTCGCGGTAGCTACCTTTTTTAAAAACGAATCCTAACACCCCATCTAGTCTAGTCATAACCTATTAACTGAGTTTGAGACCCAAAATTGAGTGGTGTAGTGCTATAACTGTAATTGGCTACTAAGTTACCTAGTAAGTAAATGAGCATTTGTAAACATTGATCTATCTCTGATTATCCTTTATGCACTTAGTCTAGTAATTTGCTGTTTCCGCGTTGACCCGAAGGGATTAGTTTATTGTACAGAGCCAAATGCATACCAATCTCTGACCTGAGCCTCAATGGAGACCTGAGCATCAGTCTGTGTGTCCATGGAGAGTGACTGGTCCATGGAAAATCGTCCAGAATTCAGTGATGGATGTGGACCCTCAGACACAAAGTAAGAGCTCCGTTTACACTGTAACAGGAATTATCCACCATGGGGAATTCTTATATGCACTGTTAAAACTGTAAAATGTATGGTTGGTAAAATACTGACAGCTGTAGTTGCCAGAACTTCAGTGTCAAAAATACAATGCTGATACAAATACAATGCTGATGCACAAGACATTGCAGTTTGCTTTTTTCTAACCATAAATTGCACAGTTAAGAATGGTAAATAACTGTTAGAAAAGCAGATATATTGTAAACCAAATCTGTTTTTGTCCTCTGCCTCAGCCAATGTGTCTTCAGGGTAAAGTGTGAGGACACCTTGTTATCTAATCAACAGGACAGTATTGCAAAAAAAAAGTTTTGTTGTTTTTTCTCTTCCAGTAGATGGCGCTCTGCATGAACTTTTAGATAAACATAAGCTCAGTCTGAGGAGAAGATGTGAACATGCAATTGAAGGAACTGCTGAAGCAGGAAGTGGAACCTCCTTCAACAGGATCTACCCTGAGCTCTACATCACAGACGGACAGAGTGAAGGGTTTAATACCCAACATGAGGTGGTGCAGCTGGACACAGCAGCCAAGATGGAGACCCTCCATGACACTCCAATAAAATGCCAGGATATCTTTATTGCCTTACCTGACCAACAGAAAGACATCAGAGTCGTTCTGACAAACGGCGTCGCAGGTGTTGGAAAAACCTCCACAGTGCAGAAGTTCGCTCTGGACTGGGCTGAAGGTTTAGAAACCCAAGATGTCAATCTGCTGATTCTGCTTTCGTTCAGGGAGCTGAACCTGATCAAAGACGAGCACTACAGTCTTCTGATGCTGCTCCGTGTTTTCCATCCAACATTACAGACGCTCACAGCAGAGAAGCTCGCTGACTGTAAGGTTTTGTTCATCTTTGATGGTCTGGATGAATGCAGACTGTCACTGCATTTCCACAACAATGACGTTCTGTCTGATGTCGCACAGAAGTCATCAGTCAACCAGCTGTTGACAAATCTCATCAAGGGGAATCTGCTTCCCTTAGCTCTCCTCTGGATGATGCCCAGACCTGCAGCAGCCAATCAGATTCCTCCTACATGTGTCGATAGACTGACAGAGGTACGAGGCTTCACTGATGCTCAGAAGGAGGAGTACTTCAGGAGGAGGTTTAGTGATGAAGATCTGTCCATCAGAATCATCTCACACATCAAAGCATCCAGGAGCCTCCACATCATGTGTCAAGTCCCAGTCTTCTGCTGGATCACTGCCACAGTTCTGGAGCACATGTTGACTACAGAGCAGAGGGGAGAGCTGCCCAGCAACCTGACCGACATGTACTCACACTTCCTGATGGTCCAGACTCAGATGACGAAGCACTTCAAGTATTACGAAGGACATGAACATAGCCAACAGGAGCTTTCTGAGATGTTGATATTGAAACTGGGGAGGCTGGCGTTTGAACATCTAGAAACAGAAAACATCATATTCTACCAAGAAGACCTGGAGCAGTGTGGACTTGATGTCTCAGAGGCATCAGTGTTCTCAGGACTTTGTAAAGAGATCTTACATATGGAGTGTGTGATCCTACAGAAAACAGTCTACTGCTTTGTTCATCTGAGTGTTCAGGAGTTTTTTGCTGCAGTGTACAGTTACCACTGTTACACAAACAGTAAGTCATCCCTAGATGGCTTTCTCATTGAAGCCATGAACAAAGCCCTGATGAGTAAAAATGGGCATCTGGACCTGTTTGTTCGATTCCTTCATGGTCTCTCACTGCAGTTCAACCAGAGTCTTTTAGGAGGTCTGCTGGGTCAAAGACAGACCAGACCAGAGGACACCCAAAGAGTCATTAACCACCTTAAAGACATGAGATCTGATGAAATCTCTCCAGACAGAAGCATCAACATCTTCCACTGTTTGATGGAGATGAACGACCACTCAGTACATCAGGAGATCCAAGAGTTCTTGAAATCAGACAAGAGATCAGAGCAGAAACTCTCAGAGATCCACTGCTCAGCTCCGGCCTACATGCTGCAGATGTCTGAGGAGATCCTGGATGAGTTGAACTTGGAAAAGTATAATACAACAAAAGCAGGGCGACTTAGACTGATCCCAGCTGTGAGGAATTGCAGAAAGGCCCGGTTAGTCCAGATGTTAATAATATCAACTAACAGATAAACCTGTCCCATCATCTAAAGTTATAAGTGGAGGTGTTTGCTCAGTGCCCATTATCATTACTGATTAGATTATTCATATCTTAACTCTTAGTAAAATGTAGTAACTTAGTATGTGCTCTGCTTTAGTAATGGCTGATTTGTTAAATCTATAATAACAGGTTTAAGGGCTGTGGACTCTCAGTGAAGCACTGTGAAGTTGTGGCCTCAGCTCTGAAGTCCAACCCCTCCCATCTCAGAGAGCTGGAGCTGAGAAATAACAGGCTGCTGGATTCAGGAGTGAAGCTGATGTCTGCTGGACTTGAGAGTCCAAACTGTAAACTGGAGACTCTGAGGTCAGACACATACTGTATTTAGACAGAAATATAGTCATTAACTCCAATCTAATTGTTTCAGTGTGTGTGATACTGTACAGTGCAAATGGTGCACTGGTGAAACATTGAACAAGCTCCTTACAAAGTAATTTTTGTCCAAATTCTACATTTTAAACACTAGGGCAGGATAAGGAAGCTCCTGCAATATCATTCTGTAGTTGAAGTGCCTTGCAAAATCCATACAGGTGATCTCATACAGGACATGATCACACAGGATCGCCTGTATGGGTACTGGAGATGGGGAAACCATTTTACCGTCCTCGACTGCATGTAAAGTCGTGAACAGACCGACATTTTATTTGGATAAACACCAAATCCAATGCAGGATGAAAATAAAAAATCCCTTTACATTTTTATATTCAGGTGAATATTTTTTGTGAAAACATATTTCTTTAAACATGATAAAGGTAATAATCAGTTAAAATTAAATCAGGTTAAGAGTTTTACAAAAATTCCAAACAAACGCCCACACAGACACAAACCATCTTCCTTCCACTTGTTTTGTTGCAGTCCTTCTCTCTCCGCAGGCTCTCAGACTGTGACATCTCAGATGAAGGTCGTGCTTCTCTGGCTTCAGCTCTGAAGTCCAACCCATCCCATCTCAGAGAGCTGGAGGTGAGATTAAACGATCTGCAGGTTTCAGGAGTGAAGCTGCTTGCTGAGTTTCTGGAGAGTCCAAAGTGTAAACTGGAGACTCTGAGGTCAGTTCACTCACCATGAATCCTAAAATGTTGTCTTTATGTCAGAAATGTAAGGATGTAAAGTTGTTGCTGCACAATATTGAAGCATGTTGACCAAACAAAGCTCAAATTATTTGATGGGATCCAAATAATCCCCAAAGTTTAGTTGCTTGTGTTCTCTCGGTACAAGTTAAATGGCTCTCTTTAGGTTTGATTACCTTTTCAAAATGGCCACTCTGTTTGCGTCTTAGAAGGTCCAATGCAGAATCCATTTTTTGTAAATCTTCGGCTGAAACTGCTCAAAGACATGAAATGTGTCATCTTGTGTGTTTTCTAACCCTAACCCTAAATGTTTAGAAATCATATTTTCCCTTGTTTATAAAACTAAAAAATTACACAAACACACACTATCTTCCTTTCACTTGACTCACAGCAGTGTTTTGTTGAGATCCTCCTCTCTCTGCAGGCTGTTTGACTGTCAGATCTCAGATGAAGGTTGTGCTTCTCTGGCCTCAGCTCTGAAGTCCAACCCCTCCCATCTGGGGGAGCTGAAGCTGAGTAGAAACAAGTTGCAGGATTCAGGAGTGAAGCTGCTGTCTGAGTTCCTGGAGAGTCCAAACTGTAAACTGGAGACTCTGAGGTCAGTTCACTCACCATGAATCCTCTAATGTTGCCTGTGGTCTTTTTGTCCCTGAGATGAAATCTTTTTCAGGGGTCTCCAACCTTTTTCACACAAGGAGCTACTTGTCAAAAATCAAAGCAGCCACAAGCTCCTCATGCAATTTTCTTTTATTTACAAACTGTAATGTTAATATCTAAGAGCAGAAACATTTAAACTGCTCTGATGTGTTTTCTTGTAACTGCTCATTCAAAACATAAAGAATAGATCAATGATTTGTTTCCAATAGTGGAATATACTGAAAGTTCCTTCAACTTATATACCTTCCTTATATTTTCTTTTATAGTTATTTTTTTTAACTGCCTTTGATCTTAAAATATCCTTTAACTATTTTTTATGTGTTTGTCATCTGCAGCCAATTTGAGTGGAGTCATTTTACAAAGTCAAATAAGATCAGCCTCAAAAGAGCACACTTTACCATCCATAGTTCAATATCAGGTTTATTTATATAAGATGCTACATACACAAGGGCAATGAAACAGAAGGAAAGTACTGGAAAAACGCAAGTTCTAGATACACATTATCATGACTCCACACACACACATATACAAATACACACTTGTATATGCTTGTATGTATTACTCAGTGACACACACTGAGGCATAAACATCTGCAGTTGCTACTTAGTTATCATAATTGTAAACAATCACAAGCTTGATAACAGAAAGTATCCACCTGTGTGTAGAAAAAATGTACTGGACATGCACACACACCATCTGCCTTCCACTCCACCATCAGCTATTGTTAAAATCCTCTTCTCTCTGCAGCCTGTCACTCTGTCAGATCTCAGATGAGGGTTGTGCTCCTCTGGTCTTAGCTCTGAAGTGCAACCCCTCCCATCTGAGAGCTGGAGCTGAGCCAAAACGAGTTACAGGATTCAGGAGTGAAGCTGCTGTCTGAGTTTCTGGAGAGTCCAAACTGTAAACTGGAGACTCTGAGGTCAGTTCACTCACCACAAATCCTCTAATGTTGTCTGTGGTGTTTACGTCCCTCAGATGAAGAGTCTTTTTAGGGGTTTTTACACACCAGGAGCTTCTTCTCAAAAATCAAAGCAGCCACAAGCTCCTCCTCCTCGTGGAATTTTCTTTTATTTACAAACGGTAAAGTGAATATTTAAGAGCAGCAACATGTGTTTCCTCGTAACTGCTCATTAAAACAGAAGAAATATCAGCTTTATTTCTATAAGATGCTACACAAGTCAAATGAACGGAAGGAAATTTATAAAAGTATTTAAAAAACACATGCTTCTAGATCCACATAATCCTGACTCTACACACACATATACAAATACACACATGTATGCATTACTCAGTGACTCGCACTGAGGCATAAACATCTGCAATTGCTACTTAATTATCGTAATTGACATGTATTAGAGATGTGACAAGAATTATTTTTATATTTCTAATGTCATTGTTACTTTAGCATACACACACACACACACACATCTTCCTTTCACTTGACCCACAGCAGTGTTTTGTTGAAATCCTCCTCTCTCTGCAGGCTGACAGGCTGTCAAATCTCAGATGAAGGTTGTGCTCCTCTGGCCTCAGCTCTGAAGTCCAACCCCTCCCATCTAAGAGAGCTGGAGCTCGTAGGAAACGAGCTGCAGGATTCAGGAGTGAAGCCGCTGTCTGATCTTAAGAATAATCCAAAATACAGTCTGGAGATTGTGGTCAGTACAGTTGCAGTCAGTTGATTGTGTTTCGGCAGTTTAGAGTTAAACACAGTTAGTATCAAAGCAAATGTCCTGTATTTCCTTGGAAAGCTCAGTCATTAGCAGTGACAGATTTCCTCAGTGAAGCTGTGAGAGCAGAATGCTGACAGGACTGGATGCAAAGACACACAGGGACAGACACCCATCAGTCAGAAGCTTGTTGTGCTCGTATGTTTGAGCTCACATGAAGACATATTGTTGTTCTTTGTCTCTACAGGACATAGTGGTGGACTATAGCTGACAGACTGACAGAATGTGAGTATCAGATGAGGATCATTATTCATCAATACTCTAAGTCTAGTTTTGCTTCATGGGCGAACATGTTTTTACTTTAATATCTCTACATCCTTCTCATCCATCCATCTATCTATTCTCTGCCGCTTATCCGGGGTCAGGTCGCGGGGGCAGCAGGCTAAGCAGGGCATTCCAGGCATCCCTCTCCCCAGCAACGCTTTCCAGCTCCTCCTGGGGGATCCCGAGGTGTTCCCAGGCCAGATGAGATACATAATCTCTCCAGCGTGTTCTGGGTCTGCCTCGGGGTCTCCTCCCAGTAGGGCGTGCCCAGAGCAAAGGGTGTGGGGCTGTGACACATTAAATATCCACACGTCTAAACACCACTAACGCCATGAATTCGATTAGATTAGATACACCTTTACTAGTCCCACAGCAGCAAAATATAATAATAAATAAAAGTATACAAATTTGGAAATCAATTCTGATGCCCCTGGGAGCAGCTGAGAGGACAGACCTGCCATACTTCTCCTTCAGGTATGTTGGGTGGATCAGTCTGGCAGAGAGTGGGATTGATTCTCCATTAGAGATGATAGCTTAGCTACCATTCTCTCTCCAAGTGCATTCAAAGGGGGAGAGGGGTGTTGAGTCAGGAGGCCACCTTGATGTTGGCATAAAAGATGTCCAGTATTTTGCTGTCTCTAGCATGTGACAAACTGAGTATAAGTGGGCAGAGTGGAAGATGGAGAGGTATGATTAAAGTCCCAAGAGATGAGGAGAGCCTGTAGGTGCTGTGTGTGCATCCTTCTCACTGCAGAGTGTTGTAGAAGCTCACAGGCTGCATCGGCGTTGGCAGAGGGGGGAACATACACAGCTATTGCAGTAACATGCGTGTATTGATTTATTTTGTCTTACTGAAACCTGGCTGGGTCATGAAGAATATTTCTGCCTAAATGAATCCACTCCCCCTAGTCATACACATTCCTTGAGACACTGACTGAGGCTGTGGAGTGGCATCCATTTTCAATTCAAGCCTTATTATCAACCCTAGGACAAAACTTAATTATTACTCATTTGAAAGCCTTGTTCTTACTCTTACATACCAGAAAATGTACAAAATAGACAACTGTTTTTACAAACAGAGCTCTACACAAAATGATTTTATATAGTTACTACAACAACAATGTCACATTTCTGCATGACTAAATTGTACATTTCTGAATAAAATGGACCTTATGATATACTATTCATCTAATTCGTGTTTGGCTCTTACAGTTGCTGTCAGATTGAGTGTGTGAAGCTCCAGCAGCTATGAGTGTAACAGCAGCAGTCTGTGGATTCATCCTCTGCTGTCTCTCTGTAGCACGTACTGTCAGTACATTAACACTCGATTCTTTGTCTTCTCCCAGGACAGAACTGAAGTGTGTCAGTAGCTGTCCTTTGTCTTCTCGTCCCTCATACATTTGGTTCAAGAGTGGATAGTAGACTGCTTTAGGAGTGTCTTTTCCTCCACAAACAACTTCTCCTGTGCTCTGAGAGGACCCAGGGTTTCCCCTCTGCTCCTGTGTGTGAGTGACATCACTGTGTTCCTATACCACAGCGCTACCTGCTGGAGCTTTTAGCCTGATGTTCAGTGACTTCATGCTTGACATTGATCATTCACCGTGCACAAATGTCAGAGCTTAGCAGGAAAAGATGGCAGTAAAATCAGCGGCCAGGTTTAATGAACCAGGATTTCTGATGGTGCTTTGAGTTTGACTGGAGTTAAACTTCCTGTTTAATATTTCCCTCATACCCCCACTTACACGTCACTTACATGTTCTGATCATCTGTTTCAAAGTCTTCAACCTTTGACCTTTTCTGTAGAGATTATCCTCCAGCAGATTTGATCTTAAATTTCAGAAAGACTTGATTATTCCAGGACAGAACTCAATGAGATTGTAGAATTAAAATTCAGACATTCAGTCATCCACATCCAAAGCTTCAGCTTGTTACTCAGAGTCAAAGCAGTGACTTTTTTTACCAACACATTTCCTTTCATGGCCTCCTCCTACTCAAAAAATCCCTTTGTTAAAGTCTCTCTTTGTTGAATGTAATGCACGAAAATCCTGAACTGCATCACTGCACCATACGGCCGAGAAGACACAACAGAGGTGAGACAATGTCATTATAGACAAATAATATCAAAATCATGTAGATATTCATCATAGTAAGGAACTAAGTCAGAAACAAAGGATGAAATTCTTGTTGACATGTTAGGAAACTCGTGAAGACCAATATGATGATGTCACGTCTTGAACGAGGCCCAGTCTTTACTTTGTTGTCCTCTCCCTCAGTTAGTCCCTGCAGCGCACCAGGACCTGGACCCCCTGCATCAGGACACAGGAGTTTAGTTCACACAAAGACAAACCAGGAGCTGGAGATTCTTCTTTGATTGCAGCCCTTTATCCCTGCACGGCTTTTGTTGTTATTCCTTATACTGTTTCCTTCACGGCAAAGTGCAAATCTGGATCAAAACACTGGATTTATAATGAGTTTGTTGCACTTTTAAAGGACTGGTGTCATCATGGTCGCCCCTGGTTACATGCTGACTCCAGACTTTGACCAAACAGCCTCACCTGTGATGTTTTAATTTGGACTGCAGCTTAGTGACAAAAGGTGAGCAAAGGGACCAAACTGTGGAGCAGCTTGAAGAACCTGCACCATCCTGCTCAATAACTTTGCTGCCTGGATCCTGGACTACCTGATCGGCAGTGTAAGAGGTGAATGTGCTCTAATGTGTGGGGAGGATTATCTGGTTCTCAAGGGTTTAATCTATTCTCCTAGAATCTTCGTCCTTCTCCACATCTTTTCTGTCATATGAGTGCGAATTCTATCAGATTGTTTCTATTTGACATGTATGTGATTTCAGAGCGACATTCAGTACTATTAAAGTAGAGTTATCACATTTCTCTGTGAGTGACCCATCCTATGATGAGCACACTCGGCACACTCAAGGACAGGTCATGAGGTGGTCATAGGTTTCCTGTGACCAGAGCAGGGTAATAAGTCACTTCACCGATGCTCAGTATTTTATGATCCTTTGTTTGGTTTGGCTATTAAAGGGGGAGCAGCAAAGAGTATGGATCATTGAACATTGTGTAGAACAGACAGAACTCCCATGCTATACTTTGTGTAATCTACACATTGTTGTGTGCTATCTTTCCAGGTATGTTGTGATCCTGTTCTAAGTAATAAGAATGTAGCACTACGTGGTGCTATATTATAGAGAATGTATCAATAACTCTCATTTCTGTTTATTGATGTGCTGATGTAGTCACCTGTTGTGATTGGTTGAGGGATGCAAATCGGAGGTGAGGTGCGTGTGCGCGCAGGGGATCTTCTCTGAAGCTGTCCAGGTTCAAAACCTCAGCAATCTGCTGCCCTTCAGAAATGTCCTTGAGCAAGTAGAAATACATTTAGTCTATTTTGTTTGGTAGTTTGGATTAATTATGAATAGCATATCACTAAGTTGATGTCAATCTTCTGCTCCATGGTAGTGTGTGAGTGGCTGGTGCCAAAATGCTAAATTAAAGCTATTCAGGTTAATGAATGGGGCTTAATCAAGTCAGTTTTATACCACTATCATGGTGCATGACTCAGAGAGTACAATTTTTAAGGTTTTCAAATTTGTGATGAACTATCTTAACATAAAGACAGCTAATGCTAAAAAATATGACTTATAATTACACACATTATGTGTAATATTTAAGTGATATGTGTATTATTTTTAAGGACCATCTATGGCACAAAAGCACCTTTGAAACACAGATAAGTGTATGATCAAGAAGGTGGGGGGGAGGAGCCTTTTAATGCCCTTTCTGTTTCCTTACACACCTACAATTACTTTACCCTAAAATTGAGAGTTAAGTACATATTGAGTCAAAATATATGTATATCCCGAGGTCAAAATGTCTACAAATGGTCTGGCAGGCCCGAAAATTGTGGGTTTCACCACCAAGCCTAACATCTCTAATTAACTCTGACATCTTAGTTACCATAAGGAACTCAAAGCATTCTAAACAGTGAGTGCAAACTATATCTGTGTTTACATCCCGAGACAAAAGAGCTCATGCATGTTTCATAATCACACCCTGGTTCAATTAGTCTGTGTGTGTGTTACTCTTGTGAAACAAAGCTGCTTAAACAAGACAGTGCTTATGTGGGGACAGGGGCCTAGCTCAGTGTGTTTTACTGAGATCATGTGCACAATTTGTAATCTGTAATGCTCTTAAGAGATGAACAAGGTTATAAATGAGGTATGTGCATCTATGAGCTAAGGTGCATTTAATGTGTTTTTCATTGTGTAACCCTCCCCTCAGTACTACTTACCCAGTCCTAGTCCATACCCACAGTTTTATTTGGTTCTTAAACGCATAACCAAACCATTACCCGTTGTACATTTGTGGAAATAGATACCATGTGCATTTAAATTATGAGACGAGAATGTACTGCATGTGTTGCATATTTATTTATAGTTGTCAACAGCGGAACTTGAGACCTTTGCAAAAGTGAAAACTGATACGAATGTTGTTATAGAATCAGCTGATAAATGTACATTCACATTTGGGTTAGGAAAATGAACAACAGCTGTGAAACCCACTTACAGTATGTTTTTGCACATGTGTTTTCGTTTCGGATGTACTGTTGTTACATGTTAATGTTTCTCCTTTTGGGTGTGTCTACATGTGTCATGTGCTGTGTATAGCGTACTGTCATCGATCAGCTGTGCCTTATTGATTTATAGCTGTGGAAACATCTTCACACACTTTGACCTGATCAACTTCCAGCACACATCAAAAAGTTGTCACTTTGGACACACGATCAACCAAGGGAATCGATCCAAACCTGCATACATAATCTACATAACAATAACATGCTTTGTGTTTCAGTCCCACGCAGAGTTGTTATAGTGACAGCCATATACTGTATATGAATAATACACATCACCACTCACCAAAAAAGGCAAAGGCAGGATTAACTATTAATATAAAGCTGCTTTATGCGATTGTATGAATATTTAAGTAGCAGTCACCCAAGGACAGTTTGGTTTCTCCTGTCTCGCTCTTTCTGTGGAGAGAAAGCCAAGTCTCTCTCTCTCTCTTTCTCTCTCTCTCTCTCTCTCTCTCTCTCTCTCCTTTCTCTTTCTCTTTCTCACCTGAGGCCTATCATTTACCATTTACCTTGCCATGTAACTTGAACTCTCATATTCAACCACCTGTAACTGCCCACTAATCTTCATTATCTGGCAACTGCTCCGTGATCAGGTGAGCTCATTAATGAATAGTGGGGAAGTCCGGGGCAAATGTAACAGTAACTGACCCCGGATCAGATGGTAACCAGAGTCCTGCTGATAAATTGTGGCCCAACCCCCGGTCTCCAAACTTGCAACAGAACAGGGACTACCTGGCCAAGTAATGGGACACCAGGGACAGACACACAGCGACACACACAGAAAAACTGGGAGACACTTATGTACATGCTGGTTGTCGTGCAGATAAACTGGGGACTATGTGAGAGGACAGAGTGACTCTTGCCAGCAGAGGTTAAAGCCAGTAAGAAGGACTCTGAGGACCTCTAATCTGATGGAGACACAATGATGTGATCAGAGAATGACCTGCTGATCAAAGGCCACGCCAACACGGGACTCAGAGGACGCACTGATGACCCAGTGACAGAGCTGCTGTGACATCAGAAGAGGACACGCACTGAAATGGACGTTTGATATTTCTTGGCACGGAGCAAGATGATTGTCTTTTTATTTTATACTGCCCATCGCAAGAGTGAGCAGGGTTGTCTTGTTTGTCTGTAGGATTTAGACTCTCTCCCATTTACGGAAAATACTGTATATCCTGCTCAGGCTACAGCCTACATTTGTAACACAAGCCAGACTGAGCCAACTGGAGGCTTTTCCAAACTCTAGGAAACTGCAGCTCCACCTGATCTGATGTCAGTGGAGTTCAGTTTTCTTTTACTCTCTCTCTTGGTTACTTTTGAACTGGGCAGCATGCATGAACTGCCTTGCTCGTCTCTGCGTCACTGCTTTGGTAATCCGTCTGATGTCACCAGTGATGCAGCCCCCTCTCAGGACCAAAACAACTCCAGACGTTTGAGAAGTGACCACGGACATCCAGCCGCAGACCCTGTCACAGCCCAGCCAAAATTACGTGGCAGCCTAGAGGAGCAACACAAGCAGAGGACTGTCAGCTACATCTCCACGCACTCCACCAAAACTATCAAAGTGAACGGTACCCACTCCCACTGTCACTTCCAGGATAAGGACGATGAGTCGTGCATGGAGTCACCGCCAGCCTGTCGTAGCCTCTCGCAAAGCTCAGAGGACGATGACCCGGAGCTTGAGTTCAGTCCTGAGGTGGAGTTAAAATACCCTCAAATACCCAGGCCGTCCATCATTATCAGACAGCCAAAGGTAAGCAGGCTGGGGTGGATAATAATAACAGTTTCAATAATAATCATCAACGTAATCTATTATTATGACAACAATCTTTGTGTCAATGAAGTGAACATTTAATCTTTTCAAATGACTGATATTCACTGTATTAACTGTATAAACTTATGTACTTCTCTCACGACTTCATGTAATACATAACTTCACCACAAGAGGGGTGTACAATCAAGACAAAGTGATTCATAACCTGGACTTGACAGGATTTAATGCATTTATTACAAAATGACCACATCCTCTCATAGACCAAGTGTAAAGCTCTGAAACACGTGTGCATACTCTCACACACATTCAGCATAGTCGGAAACCATACATAGGCATTATAACTGTGATCTGTGCATGTACAGTATGTGGGTGTGGGTGTGGGTTTGTATGGTTGTGCTTTGAGGCCTGTGGCTGGCAGTTTAAAAGCAGCACCTGTGAACCTGTCTTACCTCACAGAAAGGAAAAAGCGTCCACTCTCCTCCGTTGAATTACGAGAAGAGAACGACACATTATGCAAGCCGTGCCGGCCAAGCACTAATCAATAATGCTGATCAGCAGTGGAAACTGCAGGAGAATGTGAGGAGGGCGGAGCTTAGTTGTGATGGGGATACTGGAATTTACACTGCTGATTACTTCATCTGAAAGGGGGACATGAAGTCGGCAGATGTTCGGACATCTGTTGGGTGGACGGTTTCAGGCCAGAGGATTGCGTTGATGATGCAGGTCTGAGTTAAGCGATGTCCTCCAAAGTATTAAGAGCACATGACTGGTGTGGGATGGCAGGACAGGCTTGCTCGTGAGTGTTTCAAATCCTCCTACAGACTAAAACATTGTCAGATGATGCAACTGTTTCTGTTCTAAACCCTACAATAAAACTGCAGCAGAGCCTCTAAATGCATGGAACAGTAATGTGGTTGTAGTGGAGAATTCCCAGGATAATGTGGCTACAGATGTACACAACCATCCCTTCCCCCCTCCTGTAGCTGCTGCAGGCCATCATTGTGTTCTAAGAATGTGTTTTAGCTGAATTCTTTGGCTAAATAAGACTTAAAGCCTATTTTTCATTTGTAGACAGAGATGCTAGGGTGTTCATTTTGGCCCTAAGAAATAAGAATAATAGGTAACATCCAAGGTGGCTTCCTCCTTGAACTATGATCTCCATATCCCAGTTCCATGTACAGAGAAGGCTGATTGCCTGTGAGGAGCTGGGAATGATCTGAGCATGTGCATTAACCCTGCAGCTCTCCACCTCCCTATCAGCTGACCAGTCACAAATCACAGCCGGGTCTTATGATTCTTGACCTCCAGGCACATATCAATGCCCCACCTCCACTGAATGGGGAAATCCTGGCTGTAAATCACAGCTTGGTTGCCTCAAAGAAGAATTTTGTGAAAGGACACTCAAGTGAAACAAATATGAGTAGGAGTGTGTGTGAACAGAATGGGACTGTGAGTCGTTGTTCCAAGATATTCAGCACAACGCGGCCCAACTTTGATCCGACGCACTTTATATCTCTGGCCGTCCACATCAGTGTGTGAGAGTACAGGTCTCGCATTTATCTCTAGCTCCTCCCAGTCTGACAGATCTGTTTATAAGCTGTTTCCTTTGTTAAAGCTGATAGTACGCTGTCTTATCTGGGCCTCCAGCATCAAACACACGCAATCAAAATTACAGGGTACATAAAAGAATCAGCAACCATAAACAATCATACAAATTCTTCAGTGTCACTCTATCTCTCTCTCCCTCTCTCTCTTTCTCTCTCTCTCTCACACACACACACACATACAGTAGTCCAAGATTACCGAACACTGTTATTAAGCAAATAGAGGGGTTGCTTGAAACAGGAAGACAGACAGCGAAGGACATGCACATTCCCCTATAGAACTGCTCCAACGCTGCTTCACAGTGTTATCTTTCTGTGTAACATCGGCTCCACTATGCAAGCAGCATTTATCTCTCATTTCAGTAAAGATTTTGCAGTAAATTAAAGCGGCAATAAACTCTGAACTGCAGTCCTCTGCTTGTTTGCCTCCTTTACACCATCTATGACAGTATGGACATATCCAGTTACATCTGCTTGGTGTTGTTCTCTATTATGTATGGGATCATTTTATATTATAAAGATCAATATTGGGTTGCAATGGCAGACTGCAGGTCTATGTGTAACACAGTTGCTATGAACTTCTGTTATGAGTCTCTTATCTCACATTTTGTTATTAAAATACTAAAACAATACCTGGCTTTAGTATGATGTCATGCTCATTAGATTAATGTGTTTGTTATTCAGCGTTGACCTTCCAGTGACTGACAGTATCCCTTTGTGTTCCCTTTCCACAGTCCCATCAGGAGCCAGAATTCCAGGAAATGCCATCTGACAGGTCAAACTATAGGGAGACAGAGGATGGACGGTTATCAGGTACGGAAAATAACACCGGCTTCCTCTTCTTTTTCTCCTCTCTGCGCTCCATTCCTCACCTCTTCCAACCCAGAGTTGTTAGGCACAGATTTTTAAAATGGGGGGAAAAAAAAGAATTTCCTGGCTCCGGCTGTCCTCTACTGATGGAAAAAGCAACTTATGTGGAGAGGAGCATATTTGTTAACAAAATTAGTCTTGCCCTGTGTGTGGATGTGATCGGGTTCACACAACCACACATCTTACAATGTGTTACTGGCTCCTGACGTGTTATTACCAAAGAACTTTTATTTTCCATTATTTGACAGTTTATGGGTGATTGGGGAAACTTCTCTTTGTTTGTTGGTAGTAAAATACAATGCAGAGGAAAGAACAAGCATTCTTGCTCTCTTTCCCTCTTGCTCTCTCTCTCACTCTCACTTGGGTGTGTGTGCGTGCGTGCGTGTGTGTGTGAGTGTGTGTGCGTGTGTGTGTGTGTGTGTGTTCACTCACCTTGCCAGAATGTCTGGGACTGCTGTCGGTTACCTTGGCGATGGGTCTTTGGGCAAAGCACTGGGAGGGGTCGAGGGCTTCAGATGGATATAGGGGTAGAACTGAGAGACTGATTAATAATGTGATTAAGTGTGTACGCACTGTGCCTGTGTGTGTGTGTGTGTGTGTGTGTGTGTGTGTGTGTGTGTGTGTGTGTGTGTGTGTCAGCAGGCCTATGTAAGAACGCATTGGCATGACTTAACCCTAGCTGCCCCATCTGCAGTCAATCTCTTATGTCTTCTATTAAACTGTCTTGCTGTCCCCTTGTTAGTGGACAACAACAACTTCACACAAAACAATGCAAACCAACACAACCACAAAACAGAATTGTGGCTTCAAAATTTGACTGAATCAAAAATTGTGCTTCAGAACGACTGCATTCATGTTGTGTCATGCATGAGTGGAGGTGTGCTTTTTACTCCGTCCACCCCTTCCCTCGAATGCATCACGCTGTGCCATTTATGAGACGTTAATCACATACAGTACACAGCAAATACGGCTGTTAATGCGTTTACCTAGCCCAGTGTTCTGGATGCTTTTAAGGGATTAAAGTCTATAACTGTGCCTCCACAACACAAAAAACATGCACACACACACACACTCATACACACACACACTCATAGAAAGAGAGAGCATGAGAACATCTGCTTCGTGTGGTTGACTCCTTCCAGCACAATGAGTGCTGTAAAGCCTGACAACTGAGATCTCTTTATGTCTTTATACCAGTGATAGAAATTTAAACAATACACTCTCATTTCCAACCCCCCCATTATAGAAAGGGCCAGATTATGACGCACTTCGGGTTCAAGCCAAAACAGAACTCTCTCTGTGCTGCACTGTCTCTCTCTTCCCCTCTCTCTCTCCCTCGCTTCTGACCCTCTCACACACACACACACCCACACACTACCCACAATTGTCACACTGACCCTGATTTCCTCCGGTCGCGGTGTGTGTGCGTGTTTTTGGAAGGGCCTTCCTGCTCTCTATGTTGTAAATCCCGCTTATTCAGCTCATTCCCACAAGCACACACAGAATGATAGATGGTCCTCCATTGTGTTCTGTTCCTCTCCTCGGGATTTAGCCAAGCCTGCTCTTCTCCTGCATTGGACTTAGATTGATTTTGCTTCAACTCCATTGATTAAGACGGCAAAAGATTCTATGATAGATTTTGATACTTTCAGTATGGTCTTCCTACAGGAAACATTGATGTGTTTGACATAAACACGGTTTAATACTGTACGTATCTGATGAAATAGATGTTGAAATGTGGGCAACTTTTGCCCACCTCGGGGGCCATTCAAACCTCGCTGTGCTGTAATAGAACCATCTGCTCTCATTCTTCTGCTCATTCTTGTCATTAGGCTAAGTGGAAAGGCTCCGTGGAGCTCAGTAAATCTGCACGGCTTGTCCAGTAATGACAGCTTCGGCGACAAGCTTCTCATTTTGCTTTTGAATAACTGTATTTTGTTTTGTTTGTACGTGCAGGCACCGATGACACACCGTCAGATACATGCAAATACAGATAGTGGCCGGCATCATTTACTCCGGTATGATACGGGAATGCGTTCAGTACAATTTGCATTGCTGTAGTAGGGAAAGGTCATTGCTGGCGATAATGGGTGATGTAGAGAAATTGGGAGTAAATAGAGCCGGTAATATATCAACTAACACAAAGAGAACTGCTCAGAGGGACACGCAGCAAAAGAACAAGACATTATTTCTCTATTTATCTCACTCAGAGAGCCACTGTGGTACATGTGTGTGTACATGTGTACATGTGTGCAGAAGTGTGAGTCATTCAGAAGTGATTGAGTTATCTGAACTTTGGCTGTACACTCTCAGCGGGGATAGGAAGGGGGAAAGAAACGCGTTGTGCTCTACTCAAGAACTGGAAAGCAAAACTCTGAGACAGACGCGCTGATAGTGGGCATGTTGTGCTGTTGTTATTCTATTAAAACCATCACCAACAGTCTGTACACACCCTCTTACACACACATGACAAACAGGCGCACAGTGACCTCATAGGCAGTTTCTTCCAAAACATCATAAATGTGGAATATTTCTTCAGTGCTGGTTTTTTATCTTGTGGCTTCTTCACCAGTGCTTTGAGGTTTTTGTGCCCCAACAGTACTGGGTCAGACAGGAGGGACCAGTGAGGAATGGAAGAAACAAGTCAAATTAACAATAATCTAAGTTCAATGTGCGCTCGTACACACTTCTTGGATTCACTGCTTTAGTGGGCTGAGATGCCCAGCAGAAGAAGTAGGTCACACACGTGGGGGTGAAGGATGTTTATGTTCACTGCAATTACAGGCAATTATTTACTAGTGAGGATGTAAGTATGGCTACCAAACACACAAAGAAGAATCTAACCTGAATCATACACCCTCATTTGCTGGTCTAAAACCATTTCAATTCTCATTTTGTCACTGTAAAATCACACGATCACACAAGTACAACATGCTCAGAAAATCAGTTTCTAACAGGATTCACTGTTGAAGACCTGCCCCACTTCCAGGAAGGCTTCACTCTATCACTACGGCTTTCAGATAACTGCTGCTTCCTGTTTGAAGTGGAGGTCCGGGGAGGCCAGGCCAAGAAAATACAGAGGCCTCACGTGAAAACCGACGCACATACTCACACAGGAGAAGGGTGGGAAAAGCTTGGGACGATAACAAAAACATCTGTCCCACATATAAGACTTCAGATGGCAGCAGTGTGACGCAGGGGGGAGTGGGGAGGGGGGGGGGGGAGAAGGAGGAGTCGTCTGCTTCCTGGCAGTGACGTCCAACGAAGAAAGCTTCACATACACACAGGAAGAGTGATGAGGCAACAGCGTGACCTTCCGTGTTCTAATACCGCCCGCATCCACCGATCAGGCTTTATTTACAGTGAGGGATGTGTGACAGCGGCACCACGGAGAGCGTCCATATATTGATATGTGTGACTACACAATAGATGATTGATAAATTCTGTACCTGGAGAGAGTGAAGACTGTGATATGAACTCTTATAGGTTCTTGTGCATCAACTGCATTTATTTGAACTAACTGATCACAAGTTTAATGATTGTAGCTTTGAATGTGCAGTCTAATCACCCGACTGATCTGTTTTGCTTTAGATGATGACATCCTATCCACTTTGGTGGACATTTTGACAGCAATGACAGGGCCTACGGCAGTAGCTGAAGTGTGCTGACTTGAAAGGATATTATTTTCAGTGACTGCAACACCTCTGAGTTAGAGCTTTGCTAATGAGGGACATGATGGCCTTATGTTGACATATTAGTGTGTTTCGGAGGGTAATGTGGGTAATGAGCGCAGAGGTTCTAAGTAGTAGTAGTTGTGTACGTATATATGTAAGTTTTCAGAAACCGTAACGTTTTTCCTACAACGGAAACCACTGATAGATATGACATGGCAATCAGGAAGTGCCTTTTTCCTTTTCTGAACACAGCCTGGCGTTGCACAGCAGTTAGTGTTTGCTTTAGTTTGTTTTAGACAAACTATGTCTATCAGCAGAGCCAGAGATGAGGCAATGTCTGTGACACTGTTTTAAGTTATGCAACAGAGGTGGAATTGGAATGTGAAGCAGATAGTTACTGTTGATCTGACTTTAGTTTGATTCCTCACACAGTTCTATCACACGCACACGCACACACATACAAGCAGTGCACACACATCTGTTTCCTGCATGGTGGGATACTGGCTGCGGTGGTCTTTGGAGGGAGTGTCCTGTGTGTCAGAGGCGACCCTCATAATGACTCATCCTATTGTTCAACTCAGCACCCTTAGTCACTCCTCCCTTAAATTATGAGACGGTTCTTAGGAATGCTTTACTTTTCTTTACGCCCTCACCTCCCACATGTTTAGATTTCAGTCACGGCCCTTTGGTGTCATTTCCAGGACGCCCAAAGTAGCATTACAGGCATCTTAGATCATTGGCAGATCATGCAAAAACCGAATAAGAGACACAGACAAGTTCATCCGGCATATGGAATGAGCGCAGTGGTGTAGACAGCAGGTCATGCTGAAACTATTAGGGTCTTGGAGAGCAGATATAACAGACGGACAGTGGATAAGCAGATCCACTGGCCCCTCAGCAGTAAGCAGATTACTCTTTATCACTAATAACACACACTATTCTGTTCACACAACACAAAGCTGACTGATCTGTTTTGATCAGAGGGATGAAAACAGGGATGTTAGAAAGTCGGTAGAACGTGAATCATAAAGAAGAACATTCAGCCACGTGTGATCGAATTCTGAGTAATCGGGTTGTCGTGATTTCCGGTAAAGTATCGAGTAGGACGGCTTTTACCAAAAGTGTGAATGGTAAGAGTAAGAGTGAGAGAGGACGCGAGGGAGAGTGAGAGAGTTAGTGTGTGTCTGTCTGTGTGTGTGTGTGTGTGTGTCGTGTACGTGTGTTCTCGCTGCATCCTCGCCCCGCCCTGAATTTCGAGGGGAGAACCCCAGAAGGCGACGAGGAGAAGGAGGAGGAAGAGGCGGAGCCAGTGCGCGTGACATCACGTCACCCCTCCCACCCAGCTCTTAAATTTACATTTTCTATGGGTCCTGACTGAGTGTAGCCTGTGAGTGTGTACGTGTATGTGTGTGTGTGCGTGTGTGTCAGCAACTGAACACTTTTGCCAAAGCAGAGACGTAGACACACCTCAAGAAGAAGAAGAAGTGATCCGGACGCTCCGATGTGGCCCGAACCACTTTGTCATTTTTAAATATTAAACAAGTTGAGAGAAGTGGTGAGCGGGTCGAGTTTGAGGTAAGTGTCTGTTAGTCTGCGTGCATGTGTGTGTGTGTATGTGTCTGGGCTGCTGCTGGTGGTGGTGGTGTGTTTTTCATGTGATTGTACCGTGAGCGCACTAACAAAGCAGCGCGTTTCTAACTGTCTGCGCCCACAATAACAACAAACACGGAAGGTTTGGATCGCACACATTCGAAAGTAACGAGGGGAGGAAGGAGTGATCGGCGACACACAGAGAGAGAATGAGGTTGCAAAACACAAACTCTTGTTTCATTGTCTCCTTTTGTTGCGGTGCATGACGAGCCGACGGGACAGTGACGGGACTTCCACGCTGAGATTGTTGTACAGCGTGTACGGAACACACACACACACACGCCACAGCGCGGCTTGGAACGCGATCGTATAACCGCTAAAGATTGTTGCACTTTGGGAGGAAAAATTGACAATAAAAGCTAGAACGGTATCGTCTTGTCCCCTGTGTGACTGTGTATGTGTCACAGTGGAATCGACGAGGACTGGGATGTCCACACATGGTTTTGTAATGTTATATGTGCTGCAACACACTCTTTCTCTTATTTAATATCCTCTTCAACGCTACAATTTTCTGTTTTGTTGAATTTAACATACGGATTTAGTGTGTAATCGCCAAACGAGGCCTGTTTGTGAGACAAACAGCAGTAGAGGAGCGCATCTTTAATGGATGAGCTTCTATCTTAATTCATAATGTGTGAGTAAGACTGTGTGTAATAGCACAGCAATGACTACTGGCTGCTGTTAGAGCACATGGCCTCAGTCAGAGCTGACACACTGGCCTGTGCTGTCATCAGGCACAACACCAACTGTCACGACAAGAGGTGTGTGTGTGTCTCTGTGTGTGTTTGGGGTTATGTGAATGTGGCAACAAGTCGATCAAACTTGTGTTGACGTTCTTGCATAGTGAGTCCTGCTGTCAAACTTGATGAAGCGTTTACAGAAGCATGCAGGATCAAGTCCAGGCAGGTGGAGGGATGTGTGTGTGTGAGAGAGACTTGTGTTTGCTTGGTTCAGGCAGTCTTATCATGTGAATTATTGATTCTAGGTCCTCAGATGTGAATCAGAGAGAGAGGGGGATGTGACAGAGGTGATTTGGATGAGTGTGTTATCATGTATGGGTGCAGAGCAGTGCGAGTGTGTGCACGCATGTGTGGAGGGGAGGGGAAAGTTTGCGCACATGTGTTAGTCATTTAGAGGGGAGTTTGCTCAACTGTGTACATCTGTTTTCTGATCTTTGAACCCCCCTCCTTCCCCTCCTCTCTTCTGTTTCTTAGTCTTTCCCTGGTCTGTTTCCCGTAAGAGCCGATGCTGTCACTGTGAGTGTGAGTGAGTGTGTGTGTGTGTGGTGGGTGTAACAAATGGAATGCTCACTGCTCCATTATTGTTACACTCAAAGGGATTTAAATATGTGAATGAAATGTCTCAGTTTCCACTGCTATAATGGAATATGTCCATTAGTGGTTCTGCTCCTTTTTCTCAGATGTAGCATCATTATACACTGTGAGTCCGTGTCAAGGACTCACACCAACCAACATCAGGAAATCAAGGTATTTAGTTCAGGACTAAGGTTGGTGCCTGGATGCATGGGTGTGTTTGTGTGTGTGTGTCCAGGGGAGGTAACTGGCAACCACATGTGTGTTGACAGTATTCTACCCAGCATTCCTGCTAGTGTGTCTGTGGGCTCTGTCTTCATTACTCAGCAGAATGCACTGATCCTCATACCAAAGACCCACGCTCGAGCCACTGTTGGTGTGTGTGTGTATCAGTGTGTGTATCTGTGTGTGTGTGTGTGTGTGTGTGTATGTGTGTCCCGGCAGTGTGAAAGTACCTTGTGGCAAACGTTTTCGAGCCGTCCCCTCTGCAATGAGCCGTGTAAACAAAGAAAGAGTTAAGTATGAATCTCTATACTGTTTGTAACACCGAGACCTTGTGAGGTTTACAATTACCGCTCAGTGTGAATCTGGCCTGCACACGTGGATATCAATTATAAATCTAAAGTGACCGGTTTACGTGGCTGAGTGGAGTTCCTTCCGGACACTTAGTTTGTTTATGGAAATATCACAGTCCAGTTTTCATGGACGGTTGTACCGCTTCTCATAACAAACAGCAGGTGCATTCCCGCTCCTCTATACGCAGACTGAGTAAACTACCGTGAAGTATTATGATGCAACGCAAACAGTGACGACGCAATCTCAGAACCCTGCAGAGTACAAAGGAGATTTTTACTCTGCCCTGTGGGTTTTGTTGCCATGGTTTTAGGTCATGATGTCATGATTCAGGTATTGAATTTCCTGATAGAGAGCTGATTGAATTGGTGTGTTTGTGTGTATTTTGCATGTGTGTTGGTGAGGGGTGGGGGTGTATTATGAGTGTGAGTTGTCAGGAGGCCTGTCTTACCTTTGTTTGAGTTAGCTCAGGAGTTACTGTTGATTTTACCTGGATGATAAAGGACGGATAAGATGTACTACATACCAAAGTCTCTCTCCTTTCTCACACAAATCGCACACTCACTCACTCACTCACTCACACGCTGACACACACACACACTGACACAGCTTCTTAAAGAATCCCATTGATTTTCCTGCTGATATGCAGGAGCTTCAATCACAATAAAGCACCATTACTGAGCTGCCCACTTTGTGTGCATATTGGCGAACGTAGCTATGACGCACACACACACACACACACTCTTACACACACAAACTCAAAATGCCTTCCTCCCTCCACCTTGTTAGGCTGAAGTATAGAGAGATCGGGAGTCCGTCTGAATTGGATTAAGCTCTTTGTAAGTCAGTATGAAGATATATGATCCTGTCTTATTCCAAACAGGATCATTTGCTTGTGGGAGGCAGACATACATCTTCTGGTTACAGTCTGAGGACAACTGGCCTTTCCTATTTGTATACCAATACCGGGCATGGGAAGTTTAATAGAACAATGAAATACTACTGTAGCAGCTAAAAATACACACGGGCATACTGTACATTTTATGTCGTGCCGAATACGTAGCATGGAATCTGCGAGAACAAAGACCTTGGATCGGCCCTGATAGAGTCACATGGTAGCTGCATTGTCTTTGTGTACAGTATGTGCGTGCATGTTCAGACAGATCTCCTGCGTGTGTGTGTGCGTCTGTCTGTTTTTAACGGTAGAGCCTTTGGTTGCCTGAGGTAACAGTTGTTATTGGGTTCTCTGCACCAGCATGTAAACAAAGGAGAACCTCCCGAATCCCCCCCAGTGCGCCTCCGAGCCAATGAGATCGCACGCTGCCAGCTGAGCTCAGCCAGTAGGAGGCGGGGAGGGGTGTGACGCTCCTCTTTTAAGGGGGAAAAACAGCAGTAAAGCACAAAGCTTTGAATCTGGAGGTGGAACAGAGAGCAGAGCCGTAACAAAGACTGAAGCTTTTATGACTGAACAGTACTTCACACTGCTGAATCAAACCAAACGGCCGGGTTGTTTCCTCTATAGGCTACTTAAGGCCACCGAAGGCACAGATACTGGACACGCTTTTACAAAGATGTGTGCAGGGGTCGGGGCAAATGCTCGACCTTGTCACATCACGTAGAGCCACATTTGTGTACTGAGGGTGTGTCCACCTGTTTCAGTGGATCTATACATATCCATACATGACCGTGTGCTGGTGCCAGCTGTGAGAGAGTATAGAACAGCCATTGTGAATGACAGACAGGTGCGACCCTAGACTATACCACCGCCTCATCAATTCAGGACATGTGTTTTTTGGTTTAAGTAAGGACTGTTAAATTTCACTTGGTAAAGACAGGTGTGTGTGTGAATCGGGTGTGCGCAACTGTTGATTTCACGCAAAGATGGATATAAGTGAACATTTTGTCCCTGCGTGTCTGTGCACTGTTGCGTCTGATGTGTATTTGCAGGTTCATCACATTCCCGGAGCGTGACTCAAAGTGGTGTCCGTGCCTGTTCAATCCATTCATTCTGTAATCTGCTTCACACTGGGACTCGAAACCTGTGACTGTGCAGGGCTCGCCGCATGAAAGAACTTCAGTCTCCGCTGCAAACAAACCGTGTCAGTCCAGCGTTTTTCAGCTCTTCTGGTCATTCAAAGAGAGTTAGTTCATCCGATTATTACCACAAACTGACGCTTCGGGGTGCGAAAAGGTCTGAACAACTTCAAATTAAAAGAAAGAGTTTGCACTGACATCATATTCGGACGAGGCCGAATGCAGTCACTGTGGTAATGGAAGTGCCGGATAGACTGAGACGGATGGAAAGACTTAAATAACTACAGCCACAAAGGATCCATAACAACCGTTTACAGACCTAAATCATAACATTGACATTTCAGTCCGACCTGAAAGATCATATTAACACTCTACACATAATTCCTGCCAAGAATGCATGTAACAAAAATACAGAAATACATGCTTTTGATGGGGAACAATCTATTTCAGTTTTTTTGCTTTTACAGAACATAACATTGAGAAGTGGAGGAGCTACAGTTCCCTTCTTTTGTTAAAATAGAAGCTGTATTGGTTTTGATCATGATGATTACTCACTTTTCAACACTTCTCAGTTTCTACATATTTCCTTTTATTGATTCCTTATATGGTTTGGCGCTGAAACAGACGAACCAACTGAAGAGAACGGTCTGTCATGACAGTTAAATGTCAAAAGCTTCTCTGTATACAGTAAACATGTGGTAACCCGAGAGGTACAAACTTTCATGCAGGTCCGACTTGTTTGGATGCTTTTGTGTGAGGCGCCCGCTCTTATTTCTGGCTCAGAGGCTGTTGTAATAAGTTTGGGTGTTTACTTTTCATCATGACAGTTTACTGAGCTGCCCTGTTCTCCCTCACTGACATCAGAGTTTTAATATGTTCACTTGCACATGTCTCCCTTTTACATGATGCTCTGTGTGTTATGCTATCCTCTCCTTGCGTGGGTGTTGGCAAACAGCATCTGTCCTTCATGAACCCTTAAACCCTGAATCTCAGTTCCCATACCCCTGTGTGTCCCCCCCCCCCCCCCCCCCAGTGACATCATAGTACTGGGGAGGGAGGAGTGGGATGTATGTTTTCAGAGGTCGGTACATGATGAGGGCCCCAGAATTCCCCCTGCTCCTCCGCTCCAGACCCCCACTCGGAAGGCAGGAAATGCAAAACAGATCTCAAACCCCCAAACTCCCCAGCATGCTTTGGGGAAACCATTTTCTCTTTCTTTTCCTGCCCCTTCAAATCATCCTTTAATGGTACAAACTAGATGTTTTTCTGCCGCTATTATTATGACGGACGGCATGGTTCGCTCACACGCATACCTATCATCTATGGTAACTGTAATTTTAATACACGTGTTCATTCTAGAAACGAGTCACGACAAGCAGTAGCAAAAGTGGCCGTTGACCATATTTGGAATGAGCGTGTTCAGGCTCTAAAGCGCTGCAACTGAACTTCTCCCCTCTTGTAGCTGTGCCTGTGCTTGCCGTGTCAAGTCAGTTGGCCTGAGGTGAGCCTGAGTGTTGTGTTCACACATTATTTAGCTTACTGATGCACATAAGAGAGTGGATAGAAACAAAGTGGGCTTGTGGACTGTTTTTGCGTCAGTGCTGACCTTAAAATATGTGAAGAAAGTGTTGATTTGATATAAAATTCTATATGACTTTTCACATCCCTCCCTCTCTCTCTCCCCCCCTCCCCCTGCATCTGTCAGTTAAAAGCCCCGTCTATCTGTGTGTTTTAATTAGGCCCTCTCCTATTTATGGCTGAATGACTGCTTCATTAACTGAGAGTCTAGGAGCCACACCCGGACCCATCCAGCATGTAACACACACTGGGGGAGAAAGGGTGTGTAATACAGGGAGAGGGGGAGAGAGAGAGAGAGAGAGAGAGAGAGAGAGAGAGAGAGAGAGAGAGAGAGAGAGAGAGAGGAATGGGGTGTGGGGGTTGCTTTCGGGGTATTGATGATGCAATTTCCCCTGAGGGGGTGGACCTCCCATCTGTGAACGGATCCAGCCAACAAGAGAAAGGAACAATATGGGACGAGGAACGGAGAGGATTTGTTAAATTTCCTCTTTGATCATATTTGGAGGGTTTTTCTTTAATTGCCTGTTCAGGACACTGCACCGGGAATCCTGCTTTACAGTATACCGTATCCCATTTCCCTTTCTCTCCATATAGTCTTTTTCGCAATAGCCCGAATCTATTATGTCAACACTCAAATAGCATCATGAAATGCTGATTATACTCTTTTAGTAACTCTAACCGTTGTGTACTGTAGAAAACAGATCCTGGATGGTTGATTACATATTGGGTGTGGCATGGTGACAGGCGTGCGTTCGGAGCCAATGACAGCTGATGGCCCAACCCCACCCTGCACGGCGCTGAGGAGGGTACACTGTGTTTGTGTCTTGGAGGACACAGGGTCAGATGGTGAAATAGGCCACCAGCTGCTCTTGCCTTCTATTCCTCCGGTCTATGCTGGCTGCAGAGGGACCAGAGCCACTCCTGACTCATAAAGGACCAAACCATATCATTATTCAGCATCGCTCTCTCAGGCTTTCCGTCTTTTTCTTTTCCCCCCAATCGGTCTGTCCATCTTGGCGCCGATCCCGACAAATACTGTAGCTGCTTCTTCTTTCTTCTCTCTCTTCCTTTTTGCTGGTCAGTAACGGCTCTCCTTTCTTCCAGAGTTTGTCTCTCCCGACGTTTATGTTATTGTCCGGCTGCTCCCTAGTAATGAGACGAGAGGAGACACTCATAATGGCCAATTTCGGTTATCCTGCCCATCCCTCATCATTAGCCCCTCTGCCCATCTGTGCTCCTCTCTCCAGGGAGAAACAGTGAGACTAAGAATGGAACACGCAATATGCATACTGTACACATTTAGCATATAATTCAGTATGTGTGAAGAAGCTTGTGATTTTTTTTCAGTTTGTCGACTTTTGGAGTTGTTGAATATCCACCGGTTGAAATCAGTTACTTCCTGTGACACTGGGTGTAGTGTGTGTGGGTGTTCGACTGAAATGGAAAAAGCAGTTGAGGGGGGTGGTTGAAGAATGTGCCCTTGTTTTGAGTGCAAGTCAGAATGCAAGTGTGTGTGTGTGTGTGTGTGTGTGTGTGTGTGTGTGTGTGTGTGTGTGTGTGTGTGTGTGTGTGTGTGTGTGTGTGTGTGTGTGTGTGTGTGTGTGTGTGTGTGTGTGTGTGTGTGTGTGTGTGTGTGTGTGTGTGTGTGTGTGTGTGTGTGTGTGTGTGTGTGTGTGTGTGTGAAGGACAAGATGATGCAACAACTTGGCACAGGCCCGACACTCTACTCTATATTCTATCAGCTCTAATGCAACCTGCCACCCAGGCACACCCCTTCACACACACTCACTAATGCAATCATTTATCCAAAGTGTACATCCATCACTTTTTCACTTGTAATCTATTCCACACACTAGCATGACTTTTCTATTTAGTTTTCATATATTGAAATACACCTTTCTTATACCAAATGCAGGTCTGTGTCTATGAAAATGTATGTGTGTGGTTCTTCTGTTTCCTCTGACCTTTATGTTTCCGGTCTCTTATGTTTGACTGAATACTCAGCTATGATCAAGCAAACTTAAAACGATGACATTTCAACCAAAACGTGAGATCACAGTCGTACACGTGACACGAGGATCACAAAAAGAGAGAGAGGGGAGTAAACACAGGGAAGCTGTCGTGTCCCTACTCTCTATTCTTCCTGTTTCTGACCCAGATTCCCTCCTTTGTTTCGAGTCTATTCCCCTATGTTGCTTGAATGATTGGGCATCTTCTCAATTCTGGGTCTTTTCTCCTGGCGTGCGTGCGTGCGTGCGTGCGTGCGTGCGTGCGTGCGTGCGTGCGTGCGTGCGTGCGTGCGTGCGTGCGTGCGTGCGTGCGTGTGTGTGTCTGTGTGTCTGTGTGTCCAGAACCAATAAACAAGCAGCTTTTATAGGAATTCTTGTAATGGCAAGAAGCTCCAACATGGTCTACTTTTATGAACACATGGTTGCATGTTTGGGAAGACACTTATAGCACAGTACACAGCACACACTGTTGCATAAATATGCATAAACATTGCTAAATATGAATGCGTTATCAACCCACACAATCTGTTGCATGTGGCTGCTCTACATAGTAAAAGGCTTGCAGAAGGAAGGGCGTACAGGAACAAGTTTTCTGTTTATCTATGCAGCCCTTTAGTCACTGGTCTACCTTGCTGTACTTGTCGTGCAACGTGTTGTCTGTTGCAGTTAATTCAAACCTGAAGGGTCATTAGATAAAAGGCAAAGAACTAAGTAATAAGCTAGAATTTAAACAGGGCTTCAATTTGAGGTTGCAGGACTCTTTTGAACTCTCTGTCACTTCCCCTCTCCCTTGGGCAGTTCAGGAAGTCAGAGCAGATGGCTTAAACTAACGGACACTTTCACAACATTGCCAGTCTCTTAAGATCCTCTACCCCCTACCAGTGACATTAACAGAAACTTCCTTTGATGTAGCAACAGCGCACAGCACGTGGCTGCTCGCACATAACCTCTGATTACAGACACAAGCTGTTCTGCCCACCTTTGCTCTACAAATACAAAAAGTACAGTATGTCACCATGTCCCACAAACTGCACTGGGACTCGTTTGTCCCTAATGACATTATAGCAGATGATATAGCAGCTGCCTATACAAAACTGCTTGTAAATTTTGACCTCCATTTAGTGACAAATATGTGCTATCTTGTTCAAATTATTTTTTTAGGGCGGTGGTGTTGTCCTCAGAAAACCCTACTCCCACAGAATTTACACGAGGGGATTATAGATTTTGATTTAGATTTAGATTGTGCCGTAGTGCAGAAACAACTAACTGATGACTTGATTAGTTAATGGATAGAAGATGAATTTGCCAATTTTAAGGAGTGATTTCTGTTTCCCTTTTAGTGCCAAGCATTTGCTGGTTTGCTGGTGCAGCTTCCGAAATGTAAGAATGTACTGCTTTAAGTTGTGTCTTAGAAAACAAGCAATGCAAACAGGTCAGATAGGGACGTATAAATATATGTAAACATCATATATAACATCCAGGATGATTATGACTATGACGAGCTCTGTGCTTTCTGCATCAACCTTGTGTATCTTGAGGGGTCTTTGTACAGTAAGTTATGTAACTGGCGTGGATTGGGCTTCTGTGTTGCGACAATGTCGACCTCTAGCGGCGAGTTGAAGTAATTACCCAAGTCCTGTGTTGTTTTGATGCGGGGGACTCATCACTCCCACACCTTTTGTGTTTGGCGCACGTGTCGCTCACAGCCTCTCTCTGTGATTGGCCCACTCCACCTCCCAAATATCCCTCCGCGTGGTGCGTTTGTTTATTGTTTTTGGAGAAAGTCGAACGCTAAATCACTTCTTTGTACAAACCGAGAATGATCAAAGCGACACAAATGTCATTTATCGATTCAAGTAATTCACTTCAAACTGCGGAAGATTGAAAAAAAATAAAAAAGGAACGTTTGCTCTTTTGTAAATAGGCTACTGTTTCAAAACCAACAAACAATTAAATAGACAGTAGGTCGATTGAGGGCTCAGTGCATTTACTGCTGCGTCGTCGAGTGGGAAGAAGCACAATACGATACACAAATGACGACGATTACGAACAATCGCTGCATCCACGTAGACCGTTTCATGGAGGGAGTCGTGATTAATTGCGTTCCTGTTAGAGACACGAGTGGGAGTGATGTGTTGTCCTGAAGGTGAGGGAGGAAAGAGAGACACGATGTCAGTGCATGGAGGAGGAGGTGTGTGTGTGGGGAGGGGGGGGGGGGCTTTTAAACACGCACTGAAAAACAGCTCAGTGTCAGACAGCTGATCAGGACTCGGAACCTCAGCTGCTGATGCTCTGAAGCCAACTAACTCACTAACGGACGATTCTGGATCATTAATTCCGAACCAAAATAACAAAGATGACGACTATGTTTAGATACCCCGTCTTCCCTCGTCTGCAGGGTGAGTCAACCAACCAGTGTTCAGTTTTACGCGTTTTTATTAAAGAGTGAAAGTTGGAGCTGTTCGTTTTTATTTAATAATACCATTTAATTTGCTGTCTTAATATTCTACACTGAGAGTGACGTAAACTTCACATCGTTTTCTTGTAATGTGGTTAAATCTGCAAGTGCATTCATTTCACTCAGAGATAAAGATGTGAGTCATACATGAGTCAATGGTGTTGAGTAAAGCGCAATAAAGAGCAGTAGGTGTTGACATGATATCAGTCTATAGGCGCAATAAAAGTTATACTGTGCTGTTGTGTTGCTACCGTATGATTACCATGACGACCAGCATATTTGTCTGATGCAGATATAAAACCCTGTTGATTCCTATAAAAAAATATATTAGTATAAAGTATATTTCATGTTTTTTATATTATTAATGTACATACAAACATTTGTACAATGTACACATGCATTTCCATTGTATACTTTATATAAAAGAGAAAATGAAGTACTTGAGCATAACAAAAGATGTGTGGGTAGTTGTGAAGGTCTTCAGCAGGAATTGTTTTGTTATAAAACATCTGTCGGCTGTTGAATGGGCTTAATGATTAGCGTCTGGAATGCTTACATAAAAACGCCCTGTTGCAAGACATTTATTGATCTGACCCGATTGATCTCTGTTTGCATATGGAGCTCACATCTGACAGGAGGGATGAAATGTTCCTTCTCACCCTGCCTGGAACAATTATGTAACTCCCTCATCACAATAGAGACCAGTCAAAAACTCTGGAGTGTTTACTGCTGCTTAAATGAAAATAGAGCTCTGGAAAGTGTTTGCCCACAGCACCAGCAGATCCAGTCACGATCTTTGTTTCACTGTACCCAAACCTATGATGCAATACTGATGTTAAATGAAACTCCTCTTGTCTCCGTCCATCCAGTTCGGTCTGACCCTGGTCTATCTCTGTCACCGGGGAGGAGTGTCATGGCGGAGCCAGACTACCTGGAGGGAGACTGTGATGAGCTCATCAAACCCAAGAAGCTGATCAACCCAGTGAAAACCTCTCGTAACCACCAGGACCTGCATAGAGAGCTGCTCATGAACCAAAAGAGGTCAGGAGGCTAAAACTCTCTTACATCTTTCCTTCTCCCTTTTCTTATTAGTTTTCTGGTTAACACTCATGAAAACTCCCTTACATGCTCAAGGGAGATAACACAGCACTAATCAACAGTCTGCTTATCTCAGTTTAATCATGATGTTGGGAAAATAAGGCAGGATGTCAAACCATAATAACATTCATATCCTACTGCTCTACTTTTCCACTCATCAGTGTGTTTCTGTTCATCTATCATATTTATGGTTCTTATCTGGCTGCAGTGGCTTTGTAGGAAGATAACGTTAATCACAGAACCTAGACAAGATGGTATAGTAAACCCTGCTTCTACTCGTTACTAGTAAGGTATATATAAAAGTATTTGTATGGTTTCATTATTACTGGAGTACTGTATGTATTGGCTCTAGTTAGACACATATTTAAATGATAAGAATGTAACGATGACTGAATTCCAAGCTTTTAGTCACTGCAGCAAGTCAATACATGAGTTGGTCTATGATTTGTCTTATTTTTCTGCCTCACCTCATTGGTTGTTATGACAGCAGCTATCATGTCTGTCCAAAACAAGTTACAACAGGAAAAGCAGTGTCCAGAGCCGAGTTAACACAGTTAGACCGGTGCTGGTGGAGGTGGAATTACATAATCATGCCCCTTTCTTGTTTGCTTGATTAATGTCCCTGCAGAATGGCATAGTGCTGCTCCGGCGTGTCATTGTAGTTGACTCCACTGGTCTGACCTCAGAATGAGAGGCACCAGTATTATGTAAAGCTCGACACATAAAATCTGTAAGGGCTTTATTATATAAAACCTCCTGTGCATTAGTGTGTCGCAACTCTCTTACATAAAGGACACAGATACAGTCTACAGGTTTAACTTGCACCGGGGACAAGTGTTAATAGTAGATCACTGTGTGTGTGTGTGTGTGTGTGTGTGTGTGTGTGTGTGTGTGTGTGTGTGTGTGTGTGTGTGTGTGTGTGTGTGTGTGTGTGTGTGTGTGTGTGTGTGTGTGTGTGTGTGTGTGTGTGTGCGCACGTGAATCTACATGCACTCCATGATCATCCATATGGTTCTAAATGTTAAGATTTCCTCTGAGGACAGCAGCTTTGTGTGTGTGAGCTATAAATAACTGTGTAAACACACATGCTGTTGACAGCTGTGACACACACAGCAGTGATGCTCCATTTAAAACAGGTCAAAGAGTGAGGAGCTTCACAGTAACACGGCATCATTGAATCATGGAAGAGCAGCAAGAATTGACAGTAACAATTGAATAAGATTACATAGACGTAAACAAACGAGTCTGTCTGAGTGCAGTGAGTCTGAGCATCCAGTGAATCCCAGTGACTTTAGCTGAGGATGAACTTGTTTAGCCTTGACTCTGTACTGCAAAGTAGAGAATGCTCCCCTATGTGGAGGATTAGTCACGGTGATGATAGAGGGAGGTGGGGTGGGTGGAAGCATGGATAGATGGATGCTGGATGAAGAGAGAAAAGTGTTATGTAATCAGGATTATGAAACGGGCCTCTCATTGAGAGTCTGTCTTTCTCTGTCTTTATACCTTTTGCTGTTGTGAAATTGGGGGTATGACGTTCTGTGATTATGTCATCCGAGTGAGTGGAGTATCTCTACAGTCTTAGTGCCTGGTGTGACCTTGACCTGTTCCCTTTCAAATGGCCTAACCCTAATCATGTCAGATACCCTCTGCCTTCCACACCACTGCTTTCACAAGACCCTCAGTGTCAGACAAACTAGAACACTCTGCTACTGCAGTGGTGTTAGATAAAGTAATGGCTGGTTGAAAATTAACTCCCACTGCTTCTTGGAACAATTTGTCCATGGTTATGTAATCTTGAGAATTTTAGTAATATGATTAATTGAGGTACTGTTGTGTTGCAGTCAGGTACTCTGGGTTGGGTTTCTGTGAAAAAACGGCACAGAAACAGGCTGTGACTGCTGAGGGAAAATCAATCCTCCAAAAGAGAGTGAAGTAATCAGTAATCAGGATCACGTGGCTTTCTGTTGACCTAATGAAGGTTAGATGTTTAACTAAGGATCGCCTCTAACCCTTGCTGCTCTTGATTTTCTTGTTGCTGTAATTGCCATACTTGCCTAATCCTTTCAAGGCTTTGATATTTGTTGGCTTTTGCCTTTTTAAGCTCTATTCATTACCATACAATGTGGAAACTAACCCAACCCAAGCTTCAATACAGATTCACAAATGAAGACTCATTTATTAGTCAAAATACAATTGGCAAGTTAAATCCAAAGCAAGTTTTTTTTATAATGCCTCTGCATACAAACTCCAATCAGGTCATGAAAATCATCTTTTATGCATGAATACCAAAGTTCCTGTGAGAGATGCTAATGAATCGTCATAAGAGCTGTTGTTGGTTTTAAGTGTTGACGTTCTCTTTCATTGATTTGCACAGGGGTCTGGCCCCCCAGAACAAGCCGGAGCTCCAGAAGGCTCTAGAAAAGAGAAAGAGGGAGCAGATTCTCAAAGCCCAGAAGGAGGAGCAGGAGGCACATAAGAAGAGGAGCGACCTGGAGATAGAGCTGATGAAAAGACAAAAGAAACTAGAGGAGGTATGTGTTGTCACTCTGCTTTGTATTTGCTGCACACATACAGTAGTTGCTGCATATGAACACAAAAGAAAACTAACATGTGATTCCCTGTAATGTCATTGAATCTCGCAGCTGGAGTTGGAGCAACAGAAAATTGACGAAGAACAGGAGAACACCCCTGAGTTTGTCAAGATGAAGAGCAATCTGCGGAGGACCAAGCAAGAGACCGACGGGGAGGAACGAACCACTTAGAAACCAGCAGGGGTGCCTGGGCCTGGCTGATTGTGCGTGTTTGTGGGCACAGAAATGTCAGGAGTGTGTGTACAAGAGTATGTGTTGTGTCTCCGGTGCACGGCGGTGACCTGAGATCAACTCCCTGGCTTTTCCAACCTAGCTGTCCCTTCCTGTGATGAGGAGAGAGAAAGACTTTGAGACAAAAGACCCCCTTAGACCGCCCATCACAGACCACCAGCGCTCGCCTCTGCCCCCTCACACCCATCCAGCAGCACACAGCACCCCCTGCAGGTGGGACCTAAATCAAAGACACATTAAACATGTTACAGGCCTCTTCATGAGGGCCGGCAAGCTTCCAATGGGCTCCGAAGGGGAAACAAACCAAACACACGCTGGACTTTTCCACCCCCTCTGTTTTGTCTCCTTTCTCCACGGAAAAAGCTATCGTTTCTCGTTCTTGTTATCGATGTTGTTGTTGTCGTCGTTTGTTTGTTTTTGTTCTCATCTTCAGAATCAAATGAGGAAAAGTGGACACTGGATGGACTCTTGAAGCTGTGTAAAGTAAAAGCCAAACAAATGTGCTTTTGTTATTTATGTTTGTAGCTTTTAGCCCAGGTATAGGGAGGACACTTTTTTAGTCGTTCTGTATCTTAGTTTGTTTTACAGCATAGGTTATTAAGCCAGAACAGTACAATGGGAGTGTTTGGTTGTGTGAAACGCTCACGTCTGCGTTATAATTTTTTAAAATCTAAACATGCCATTTTCTCAACTAATGCAATTTTGAGCAATAGTGGAACTCCCAGGCATGAGAGTGACCTTTTCTTTATATATTCCGTTGTTTTGTATGATTAAAAGTGTTACTAAATAAATAATTTAATTGTATTATTACGTTGGTCGGTGAGAATAAGGCTTGAGCCCTGTCTGATCATTCTATGTGTGCTTTATTGAACAAAGGGGTCTGTAGGAACCAGAAAGCAATTTCAGCTTAATACACGTAAGCCACCTGTCATTTAGGTTTGTTTGTGTAGTTCCTGGATCCTCTATCTGCTTCCAGAAACAACACCGATAAGCTTCCTGAAAAATCTTTTGTTTACAATGGAGCCATAAACGTGCAGAAAGACATTTCACAACGGCAAATCTGAGTGAATGTGGCCATTAAGATCTGCACACTGGCCTGAATTCCAAAATTGGTACATGGTGTGGGCAACTTTAATGCTATTGTTCTGGATGTCTGAGGTGTCCACTCAGTGCTTAAGGTTACTATCACAGAAAAGAACAGGATCCGGTCCTGAAGTCCTGATCTGTGGGTCTCTGAGGGATGATCATTATTCTCATGTGAACAAACAGATTTCTAACAACATCGTCCTGTGTTCTTCTCCAGTTACAACCTTCTTCTTTCAAATAAATGTCATTTTTAACAAGATTTGTTTGTCTCTTTTGTGGAATACTAGAACTGTTGATTTGTTATCAACAATCAGCAATCTAATGATTGAATTGAAAGGGGAAATTACCATAATGCATTACCTCTCGTTCTTTAATCCTCTTATTTAGATGAGGTTAATAAAAGTCAGAACAGCAGCTTTAAATCAAGGCAGACATAAATGCAGGTAGAGGAGTCTCTGTGTGCCACTACTAGTTTTCCTTCATTGATTTACAAATCCAGACAGAGCCAAAACAGGGTGTGTAACACAATCTTTTACATCCTGAAGCTATAGCACAGCAAGCAGATATGATTAGGTTCACATCAGAATGGACATGGCAGTATTTTTCTGAATATACAACGAACAGAGGAGGGTAAAAATGTTATTTCATTACTTAATGGTATGCTGGGAACAATCCATTATACTGTATACTTTCATCAAAACAAACCACTGAATCAAAATGGGAGAAACCAGGGACCTGCTATGTGTTTTGATAGTAGAACAACAATAACAATATGAATAAGTGTGTCAATTTGTGTTTGATGTCACCCCAGTGATATCATTTTCTTTACCTTATTGATTTTTAGTTTGCAAATAGAATGTTTGTGCATAGCAAATTAATTCCAGGTGTGTAATAATGTGTATTGGTAGTAACTGCAATAGCTTTAACCACCAAGGGCTATATTTCATTTATCTATAATTTACCTGACCGATACTTCTGATGAGGATTGATTGTTCTGCTTATATCAATAAATAATCATATCATATCAAATAATCAGTCATATTGATTGTCATATACAAGCTAATAGCAGCATATTATAAATGTATTGTTTTGACGTGGACTACCTGCTAAACTCTACATCCCTTGCACTACATGTATTTGATCACTTGGGGGCAGTAGAACCACATCGGCGAGTTCAAACCGCCACATATCAAAATCAAGAAAAAAAGACGCCGGCGCGCTCATCAGTCAGCGACAAACATGGCTGCCTGCGCGCTGCTCCGCCGCCTGTCTTCTAACTTTTCTATAGTCTCACCTTTACTCTCCCGCTCCACGCGGACCTCGCCGCTGCGACTGGCATCCAACGCGTATCTTCGACGGAGTTTAGCCACTTCATGCAGACTATCAGCAGGTATTTGCATGGGAATGCGACGGAAGCGTAGCGCGTTAGCTAATAAAAGTGACATTGGGGTCCTGTGTGCTCGTCTCCTTGCCTGTCATGTCTGCTGGGGGTCGTCACATTCTCTAAACTGTTTACCTCTTTGTGTCTGCGTCTGTGCTTTTGTTTCAGCGCTCAAATTCACAGACAAGCACGAATGGATTCGGATTGAGGAGGGAGACATTGGAACAGTGGGCATCAGTGAATTCGCGCAGGTATGTTCGTATTCGTATTCACACACGCATTCACTCACGGAGATGAAAGTTTGTTCAGCAGACAAGTATCAACGCTTCCCTTCTCTTGCAGGAGGCTCTGGGAGATGTAGTTTACTGTGGATTGCCAGATGTGGGGACACAGCTGGTTCAACAAGGTGAGAGGGGGTCACCAGTGATGATCCAATCTGTGTGCATGTATTGTTGATACATTTCAAGGCAGAAAGGTTAAAATAATAGTTTTATTGTCAGTTAATGTATTGATGATCATCTGCTTAAATTATGCAACATATTTGTGTGTGTGTGGGTGGGTGGGTGTGTGTGTGTGCAATCTCAGTTTGTGTAACACATATTTAGGAAAAGTTCACCATTAAGAACAATGAGGCAGTCAGAGCCCACATTCCTCTGCGCTAAGGGCCAACAGGGCTCCAATCATGACTCTCCACAATGAAATTCATTTTTAGCTTAGGCAGTGAGGGCATGTGTCTGCTAAGTTTATTTGCAACATGCCAATCTGTTCATGAGATAGATGACTTGTTGAAGAATAAGCCACGCCCACTTCATTTTACCAGCCAGGTATAGCAAAAACATTTAGGAATATCATAGCAATATCAACTACAGTAGATCTTTTTCTAACCCACAGTGAATGAAAGGCACAATGTGTTTAAAAAAGCATTTGTACTTTACAGATGTCATTGAAATCAATTGAGGCCATCACTTACAGATCTCACAGCATTTTGTGAGCTCTTCACCTTTCTGCTCTTTTTGCCACTTCAAAACCTCTTAACTGAGTGTGCATACTGTACCTAAGCTGAGCTCCTCACACCTGGTGTCTGTGGCTGGTGATGGCGTCACACAGATGCTAACTATAAGCACGTGCAACAATCCCATTAAATCCTGCTAAAGATAATCTGATGCCATAGATTCCTCTCTTACATTCTGTTAAGTAGTTGGCAACGCTTCTTCCCCCGTGCGCCCCTGTGTTGGTTTTATTATCCCTTTGCTTTGGGCACAGCTGAAAAATGCTTTAGGCGGGAGGGAAACCCTGGAGTGTGAGCTGTGTGTTTTCTAAATCACATTTGGAGCTATCAGCCTTTAGCTTCTTACACAGTTATGTAATGACCTGACATGAAAGGAAATGTAATCGTTTCTCAACTCTGCTGTCTCTCCAGACGAGTTTGGAGCTCTAGAGAGTGTGAAGGCGGCCAGCGAGCTCTATTCCCCTTTGACCGGAGAGGTCGTAGAGGTCAACACGCTGCTGACAGACAATCCAGGTCTGGTCAATAAATCCTGCTACAAAGATGGTGAGCACCCCCACATACACACACACACACACAAACACACACAGAGAGAGCACAACTATTACCAACATCCAGAGGTATTTGGTTTCTATTCATCTCCATAGAATGTGGAAATGAAGTCAGTTGCTCCAAACTGGCAGTAGGGGGCAGCAGCATCATCTCCAGGCATCATCTAGTGCTCATTTCCATGTTTGTGATGTGTTGTTTCTTTATGTGGGTTGGGATCAAAATGTGGTATCAAACTAAAATTAAAGCTGAATTTTTCACATTTCATCTTGTGCGTTTAAATGATATAAATTTTAATTGCACACTGTAAAGGAAAATCTGCACACCGCTGCCTCTTTCCTGCTTTGTTCATCCAACATCCAGCACCCACCCATCTAAACCCGACCGTTCCTCTGTTCACCATAGGTTGGCTGATGAAGATGACCATCGCCAACCCCGCAGAGCTCGAAGCTCTAATGGACGAAGCATCTTACGAGAGATACATCCGCTCCATCGAGGACTAATCTAATCCTGCTGTGATAAGTGCTGTGCTCCCCTCCCACACCTCTCCTCCTCCCTAACGGGGAAGTTTTGAGAGATGTGCCTGTGTGAATTACAAAGCTCCGCTCAGCATCTGACAGCGGAGTTGCTGAGCTCGACATTTGTAGCCTGACAGTGTTATTGGCATCAAAACATTCAGTCCTTTCTTTTCATTGACGATCATTTGAAGGAAATTAAGAATTTGTACTTCATTTTTACTTTTGAGTATCATGAAATCAAGCACTTGTCTTTTATGCTATTACTTGTGTTGGCCTACACTGCATGAGAGAACTTCACTGTGGACACACCCGAGACAAAAGAAAATAAACATTTCCTCAATCATCATTTTCTTGTGATCCTTTTGTGGATACTCAGGCTTTTTAAGTGACTGCTAATGGTGAAGTACAACACAGACAGATGATACACACACAATGGCACAAGGTCTGGGTACCGCAAAGACAAATCATTTGCACACAGGTGAAATATGTGGACACTTTAATTCAACAAACTTTGACCCACTTCAAGTTTACAATGAGGAAAATCCTGAATATAAAAGAAATAAAATCGAACACACTCCCAAATCATCTCCATCTCGTCTAGACTCATCTTTGTACTTCACAAAGAATAATACAGTCTGAGCATTAACTCCTGTAACCTTTCATCTCTGACCTGGCAGTCACCTGTGTGAGGAGACCGCTCCTCCAGGTACTGTAGAGACCCTGTCCTTTCCCGTGGGGGTCCGCCTGGCCCTGCCCCGGCCCCGCGGCGCAGACGGCTGCGGGAGTCCCTCCATTCTGCGATAATTACTCTCTATCCTCTCCTTTCTCTGTGCTCCCTCATGCAGTACACTGGCAGTGAAGTCTCTCTCATTGAGGAAAGCGATAGTCTCATCCCTTTTGCGGCTCACGTATCCTTTTAAGACACTATTGTAAGGATTGGAGGAAGCGTCTGCGTCCGGATCGTGTAGCTGGTGTTTGAATTCCATGCGGGTAATAACGGGCAGGAGGAACTGATTGTCTGCCGTTGCCACCGTCTCTTCCCTGCGTGACAAACCCAGGGTCTGGGCGAGCAGGCGTGGAGGCAGAGGCACCAAGTCACAACCCGTGCGTTTATCCACATACTTTCCAAACTCTTTCCGCACCTGAGCTACATCTTGCAGGGACCGGCTCCTCCGCTCCTCCAGGTCTGTGACGATTCTCTCAGGATAGTTCTGTCCAAACACCACACCTGTATCCAGAGGAGATGCATCACCTTCAGAGCAGTACAGAGCCCCGTCAGTCACTCACATAATGAAACATAATGATTCAACCCTTACCTGCACGGCGGAGCATGGACATGGGACATTTCCACGGTTTGTGAATGAGCTCGTTGGGAAGCTCTGCAAGTTCTGGACACCATTGCTTCACATAGCTGCCGTCGGGGTCGCACGTCATTGCTGCATCGACGGGGTGCATGACGAAGTTCCAGTGATCCAAGCCACACATGCCCCCGTTCTGCCACATCATAGCGTCTATGGCGACATCTGCATCTACTAGAGTGTCCTGATACATGTGGATAGAACTCAGTGAGGAGGCAGCCAACCTGGTGAGGCTTTCATATGATGTCGTTACCCCTATACGAGTGAATTCTGTCCCTGTGTGGCTTCGTGTCTCACCTGGAACCAGCGGTAGCCTTCTTGCCAAGGCAGATGGAGATATGCTATGAGAAAGGAAGCCACCACGTGTCTCATGTAGTTGTTCATCCACCCTGTCAACCACAGCTGCCTCATGCCTGCGTCCACCAGAGGGAAGCCTGTTCTCCCACGCTGCCACGCCTTCAGATGACTCTGCTCACTGCTCCACCGTAAAGCCTAGAAATATGATTGTGTTTATGTTTAACTGTACAACTACTAGCTACAAAACTAGTAAGTATTAATATGCAACCCCCCTCTCTGTCTTCAGCCCGTTTCTACCTTGTATGGAGGTCTGATGGATTCCCAGGGCAGGTCTGGAAACAGTGTTAGCTGCCAGTATGCCAGATCTCTCCAGGCTAGCTTGCGTTGAAACTTGGGGGGTCTGCAGCGAGCCCCCTTTGCATCCCATAAGAGCCAGCGTGGGCTGAGTTGCCCAAAGTGAAGGTAAGGAGACAGAGAGCTGGTGTTAGGAGCGTCTGCCCTGCCTGACTCTTTCTCGTACCTGTACACACCTAGAGAACACAGTGTAACGTCAGAACATCACATTAGAAACTGAAGTACCAGCATTCCTCAGTCTGCATTAGATGAAGAATGTGTGTGAAGCCTCACCATCATTAAGAAAGGCCTCCAGCCTGGCATGTGCTCCTTCTTCACTGAAATCCCATGACTTGCGGATGTGTGCTGCCCAGTCAATCTGCATGCAGAAATGTAAAACATGCAGTATATTAGTGTTTCACGCTTAAGACATTAGGGAAGCATCTGTGCCCTGGACTGCTTCTCTGCTGTGTTTACTGACCGTGGTGCCGTCTTTCCTGTGTGGCATGCGTGCCAGGCCGAGCGTGTCCAGAGGGATCCCCTGAGGCCATCTGCTGGGTGTGGGCAGAGAGACAGGAGGCTCTGCAGGAAGCCCTAACGCTGAGGCTGGGTTCTGCCTGCAGCAGCTCATGAAGTGAGACACTGAACCAATTCCTGCAAAAGAACAACAAAAAGATTCAACTACAGCTGTTTCACACACTATGCTCTGATTTTACCCAATAATGTAATACTCCCAACTCATTGCATCAACCTCAGGCTCACCTCTGAGTCCCACCCCCGCCGTGCTGACTGAATAAGGGTCTCTGAGGCAGTAGGAGTCGTACGTCCTGCATTCAACTCCGTCACTCCGCAGAGCTGAAGCCACAGCTTCATCCCTCTCCTTTAGCCAAGGCTCATAAAGAGCATTAGCCAGCACTGTTCTGGCTCCAGTCTCTTTTACAAGCTCCCTGAGTGTTCGCAGAGAAGATCCACCCTCAGTCTCTCCTCTGTTTGCCTGGCAGAAGACCAGATGGCTGCCAATCCGCTCCAGAGATGAAGAGAAGCAGGACAAAGATTGATGAAGCCAGTATTTACCTGAATGGCAGAGGATGAAGCGACACAATCAGATGAGAAGCAGTTTAAAATAGAGGAATGACAAAGACTTAACAGCTTCCTCTGCTAACTTACAGGCTCCTCCCATAGCAACAGTAATCCCAGGCCCCTCTTCCTCTTCAGGGCTCCAGATGAAGACGGGGATGACCGGCGCACCTATCTCCAATGAGCCAATCAGAGCAGGGTTGTCACAGAGTCGCAAGTCTCTGCGGAACCAGATCAGTACCGGTGGCAGCCCAGATGGAGAGCAAGGTAAACCCACCACCTGATGACAACCCCCTTTACGTCGCTGTTTCCTCCTCTTTGAGCGTTTAGAGTTTTCCGATTGATCCAAGTCTCCTTTCTCCATCGTATTATCTTCTCTGACAGTGTGGTGTGTTGAAGATGAGGCAGACAGTCCGGAAACACACACACTCTGACTTGTGTTTGGTGTCTCCTTAATAGTTCTGTCAGCAGCTGTACTTTTCTGAAGCTCAGCCTCTCTTGCTGGTGAGATCAGCTTGGCCCAGGATCTGGCTTGTGGTAAGTTTTGTGTTTTCCTGCCATCTGTGAGTGTTGTGTTGCTTCCAGCAGGCCGTGGGTCAGCGGCTGGATGAAGAGGACCCCTCTGATTCAGGCTGGCTCCAGGTTGGGACTCATGGGTGGGGACAGGCAGCTGCTGGTCTTTGACTTCCAGTAGAGAGAGAGCCAACGCCACCTCTAATTCATCATCTTCAGCCTGAAACTTCATTAGAACAACACATTATTAAGATTTCTCACCACTGAGTAGATTAGACAATAACAACAAATAAACCATATAAACCGCTATAAACTATTCAATGAACTTTAAGAATACAGAACTCACCATTTTCACATCTTTAAATTGAATGGACACAAAATTATTGACTACTATGAAAGGATTTCTACAGTTCATTCAATTCATGTGTAATATATTTGTTGGCTATGTGTCACCAATATTAAACTCCTGACAAAACTTTTCAACCAAATGTACATAAATAACCTCTCCAATCAGATAAGTGTGTGGTTTAAAAGGAGCAACAGTTGGAATGTAAGAATTTGCTTAATATAGCATCAGCTGCCTCCCTGCAAGTCACACTAAGGTCGAAAATACAATTTATTTACCCAAACCGTTAAGTTGGTAGTAAACATGTCCATAAGCTACAACAAACACTGTATCAACATGTGTTCTGCTCCTACTAACTCTGAATCCTCTTTTGTTTGGCAGAAACTCGGAAGTAAACAGTTGTTTGGAGATGCCAGAACATCGATCAAGCTGAAATTAGATAGTAGGAAACCTGACCAACAACATGACAACAGCATAACAATCAAGCCAAAAACACTAACCTTTGTGAAATATTCCAGGTAGATGGAGTTGAGGGTGGAGTGCAGGGAGCTGTGGGACGTGGACAGCGGCTGGATCAGAGAGAGGAACTCTGAGCGGGTCTGCGAGTGTCCCAGGACGGACACACAAAGCGCAAAAAAGACTTCTGGATCCTCTTGACCCATCAGCACCTCTCGTAACATCTTCCTCACCAAAGATCTGCTATCGCCACTCTCCGCCTCAGGAGGCATATTCACCAATGGCGAAGATAGTTCAGGTAAAACACAAAGTTTCAGCTTCCAGTTCGTATCGTCAGGCTCTCTGGATACAAACTGCAACGTGGTCTCAGCCCAATTTATGTTTGTTACCAAACAGCTGATTTTCAGTTACACAAGCACGTGTACGTGCCGGCTTTTGTAACCAACAAAGATTTCACAGCACGCGAGATCGTTAACTCCAGTCTTCTGCTGAGGGCTTGTAATGGGTCAATATTACCAGTAGGGGGTGCAAAAGTCTAATAAATCGGACTGCAGCTAAAGCGCCCCAGTGGAATCAATGGGTGCCACAGGAGGTTTTCTGTTGCAAAGGAGGGTTCTGGGACTCAAAATGATTTTTCCATGGGGGCTTCGTAAGATACACATAATAGCTGAGGCTTTCTGAGATATTTTCTGTTTAATTTGTTGTAAACATTGAAAGATAATGACACAGGAAATTTCTGTTTTCATCAAATCTCCTATTCCGTCCATCTTTATCACCAATTGTCTTCTGTAACCCAAAATGTGAAAAATTGTGTCCAACTGCAATCTTGCTTTGTATGGATGTAAAAACTACTAAAGGACATTTCTTCTGAGAGAAGTTCAGTCTATTGTTTACATTTAGCCTTTATCTTGACAGGAATGTTTCCTTTTCAAGACCACCCTGCAATGTGAGAATTTAAAACAAAGCCTGGAGACAGTGTGCCTAACAGTGCATTTTTAATCTTGGACTGTATTCAGGCTGTAGATGGCTTGGAAAGGAATTGATTTTTTTAATGAGAACATGTCTCATCTTTTCAATCTAAGCAGCTGGGAACAATGATTTGAGACACAACCAAAACTGTAGAGTAAATAATGTATGTTCATTACTGTATGTTCCAGGATTTTAGTAATGTCTTATTTGTTTCTGGCTCAAATATCTTCCAGAATTCATCTAAGATATGAGTGGATGTTTCCTGCATGATGTCATACAGCCTCAATTATCAAGGCTTTTACTTGAGAAGCAGACTTGAATGTATGAAAGGATGATGTGATGAGAGCTGTGGTATGTGTACAGAGGAAGACAGAAAAAAAAATAGAGAGAGATTGAGAGAGAGAGAGAATCAATAGTGTTTAGACAGAGAAGTGGAGTCTAAGTGTGTGATCAATAGAGAGCAGAGAGGAGAGATTAGCTGCTTTTCTCTCTCAAACTAACACTGACAAATTGGTGAATTGGTGTATCGGCCCTTGGGCTAAACGGATTGACCTGCTGTTTCCATGTTCTACCGTGTACTGTCAATAAAGATCTGTGTTCACCGCGGCTCTCAATGAAGAGAGTGAATGAAGCACCGGAAGAGACGAAAGGGTAAAGGAAAGAAGTAGTAAAAAAGAGAGGCGATGTAAAGTGCAGCTCGGGTGGCCATCTAGGTTCCATCCTCACAAAATGTCCACACCTCTGTCTCATTAACTCGTACGTGCACTCACATGTGCATCCTCGTGCACACTGTTATAAAACCATAATAACGTCTCCAGGAAAATTAATGGAAAGGCAGATTAAAAACTAAGTGAGGAGAAACGGGCCACTGGTGTAGCTATTTGCAACTCATAAATCATTCTGACACACCCACGCACATGTAGACACACACATGCACACACACACACACACACACACCCACACACACACACCTACTGTAATTAACCACAGGCTATTTACTCTCTCCTGCTGTAAATTAGACATGCAGACACAGTTATTACATTAGGGGGATCTGCCATGCAGAATACTAACAGGAGGAGGAGGGGATACTCGTACACACAACAGTCCACTCGTACAAACATAAACACACCCACACAAACACACATACCCAAGAAAGAGCGTATGGAAGAATCATAGACTGACGGGAGTGAAAATGAAGCTGCAGCACAGAGAATAGGGGCCCCCAGCTCTTTGTTCCCTGCTGCATTTCATTATCTGAAACGCCAGCCAACACACACGACACGCACACACACACACACACACACACACACACACACACAACGCACCTCCCCCTTCCCTAAAGCTGTCTGCCTCCACTCCACGCGCACAGCAGAAAAAGAGAGGAAAAATAGAGATACTGCGTCAGTGCCATTCACTGGCATCTGGGCTTGGTCATGACAGCCATGTCTGCACGGTCATCCTGAGCAGATCGGCCGGTCGGTCCAGTCACTGAGCTGTCCAGCTGCTCTGAGTTGAACAGTTCCCTTCGACCTGTGCTGGCAGAAAGCCTTTCCCCATAAATTCTCTTTTAAGTGGAACAATAGGAGATTAAGACTTGATTAAAGCAGGTATTGATACTCTGTCTTGGGTAGCTTGTCTCCATTTGGTTCATCCAAAGATTTCTTTTTTTTTCCAGGCAATCCACATCCTCCTGTGTGTGTGTGTGTTTGTGTGTGTGTGCGTGTGTGTGTGTGTGTGTGTCCTCCACTTCCCCCTGCCTCCCTCACCCCTCTCTGTCCCTCTGTTTTCCCACGGTGATCGATAGCTCATTACAATCATTGACTGTGGCTCATCAGCACCTGTTAGGGTCTGGTGAGACGGAGAGAAGGTGCATGTGCAAGAGTGTGTGTGTGTGTGCGTGTGTTGTGTGATTCAACCCTGTTGATAGATGGAAAAGATTGGTCTGGAAGGAGTCAAAGGTGAAATTTGACATTTGAATGGATATTTTCTGATTCACATTCACTGCTGCAGGTGCCTAGATTGTCGCCGCTTTATGGTCCGTGGTCTTAGGGAACATCTTATTATGCAACTCACGTGGGTACCATGGTTTGTTGCTATGGTGATTGCCAAGGGAGCCAGAGTATTATAGGTGTTTATCCTAGACAGGAGCAAGGCTACTCACCGTCTATCAGGACACACTTCAATTTAACACACTGTTTGGACCACACATTAAGATCAACACAGTCAGGGAGGGACAAAGGGAAAACAGGGCATACATATGCACAACACAGACAAGTGTGGATGTGATTTGGTGAGTAGATTATACAGTATTCATATTCCTGGAAGAAGGAGCTTGTTCAAACACTGGGTTGTTGGTTTAATGCGTCACTGCAGGGCTTGTTTTCGGAGAGGACAGGCTGTGAGCAGAAAGAAGCAAACAGAGGGAGGAAAACAGAGAGAGAGAGAGAGAGAGAGAGGGAGTCTGAGAGAGATTATTAGAAACTACAAACTGTGGTTAAGGGCGAAGGCAAGATGTGTATAGGAGAAGACGCACAATAGAAAGAGACCGTAGTGACAATGCAAGAAGTCCCATATGGATTCATTCACAAGACGCCGTCTGAATGAACAAGGCGAATTGGTGTAAGAGTGTGAAGGTTTAAAGAAAGAGGATATAAATAGAGGGAATACAATGGAGGACTGAAAAGAGAGCAAGTCTCCTGCTCCATGCATAAATTACACACACCATTTACATATTCATTATGTGTTGTGTACTAATGAGAGTATTTGCTTAATAGCTCCAGCACCACTGGCAGCTTTTGTTTGACACAGGAGACCGCAAAGGAGAAGAAGAAAAGGAAAAACAAGAGAGCGAGAGAGAGAGAGATAGTGAGTGAGGACCCTCTTGGTAAAGTGGTTGAGGTCAGTGGTGTGCAGTTGATTTCACTTCTAATCGGATCGATGGAATAGCTGTACTGTGCATTTGTGTGGTCGGCCAGCACAACCTGGACTCGTCTCTGGGCTCGCCGTTGTGAACCAAAGCACACATGATGGGGGTTGGTAATGGTTAATTAAAACAACACAAGCCTTCGCCCAACTCTGCGGCGTCTTCATCTTTTTCTCTCCCGGTCTCTTTGGAATAAGTAACTGCTGTGGTAATTAACCTACAAGACAGACACACAGAGCATTCCTTCAGGTGCCAAGAAACTCTCCCCAATGACTTCAGACACCGGCGAATTGCGTGAAAAGTCGTCTCTAACGCAACTTAGTCATGTCTTATATATATATAAAGACTATAGACATATGTATGTATACACACACAGACACAGCATTGTGAACGGAAACAGAAAAAGACTGAAAAAGTGAATGAATGAAACGAGGGGAAGAGAGAGGGATGGAAATGTAGAGACAGGGGGAAGGGCGACAGAAGGATGAGCTACAAATGAGAGCGATGGCGGTGGCAGGTTGGCACAGTGCCATCCAGTCAGGACTTGAGCGGGGGCGGGCATGGGCACAGGCGAAGGGGCGAGGAGGATAAGAGTGGAAGAGGAACAGAAACAGACCTCCATACTGCCACACTGGTGCCACCTTGGCACGGACACGATGGGGCGAAGCGAACGGGGGAAACAGGCAGAGACAACAAAGATACAGACAATGTTTGAGGACAAGTGGAGCAAGATGGCAGAAGACAGAGGACGGCTCACGTGTCGACGGTCGAGAGGGAGGTCGAATCGGAAAAATGGAGGATAACGTGAAACTGTAACGCGTATTTCCGCAATGGCCATTGAACGTACAAGGAGGAATCCCGGTGGAGAATCTGCCTTCTATCCGTCTTCCGTGGCTCCTTTCTCTCCATGCCAGCCGCCGTGTGCCAGCCAGCGGGCACCATGCCAACCTGGAATTGTGGCACACACCGAGCAATCTTGGCGGTCTATGGAGAACAGTGTCGTCGACAAGAGACGGGGACTCACCTCCGAGGATTTATCGCTAATCGCTGTTTGTTTGATTGAACAAAAGCCAAAAAGAGGTGCCCGGGCAACGGTTGCCAGCGATTCTGTGATGGCATCTTTTCAGGGGCGGCAAGGGCACAGGAAGAAAGATGGCACGGTGCCAAGCCTAATGTAGCACACACGTTTTGCAAACAGACGCTTCCATACCGTTAGCAGAAGATCTCACATGCCTTCAGTGTGTGTTTTTTTTTTCCGCGCTGGCATCGCCTCAAGGGAGAGACCCCCGAAACGGAGATGGCACCATGCCAAGCGCAAAACTAGCAGGCATTCCCGGGCACCATCAGATGTGTGGTACAAAAGGTTACCAAATGCTGACGCCAAAGGGTAGCAGAAGGTTGGATCGAGCGCCCGCAAATGCAACTGTGATGGACGTGTGGGACGAAAACTACTTCCTCCCTGCTAACTCTGCTCAGTGCCAACCGCCGCACTGGAAGGAAGAGACCGCCTATTACAAAGAGCGAGGAACGTACCATTCAATTATGCAGAAGAAGAGTAGGTGGAAGAAGGGGAATAACAAGCGAAATGAATAAAGGATATAGAGGAAGAGGTAATGAGGAATTTTCTGCCTAACGAACAACAGTGGGATAGGGGGTACAAGGATGATGAAGAGCCTCTTCCCTGCGTACACACACCTGGGATCTTCTTAAAGGGATATCCCCTCAGAATGCTGTGTGTGTTAAAGGGAGGGATGTGCTGGCATCAGCTCCACAGTGTCAAGCTGTGTTTCTCTATTGCCAGTCAGGGAGGGTGCTGCAGTCGTCAGGGGCGGGCAACTGTCTGGGCATCTCATCTGCAGCTAATTAACAGCCACACACTAATTCTAACAGCCGATCATAATTAGCGATTTAATCGCTCGTCAACGTTTTTCTCCCCCCTTAAATTGTGGCTGCTATTTGGACACGTGCGGATAAGCTAAGGAACACTGGATCCCCCTCCCCTCCTTCTCGTCCTTTCCTTCATCCTTGGCTCCAGACTCCAGTGGGATCTTAATTAAGCCTGGGCTTGCTTCATTATGCAAATGGAGTACAATAAACGACAGCAGAGGTGGAGCTGGATCCAGACTGAGATGGAATTATGGGAGGGAAGCAATGGAAGTGGAAAATGGAGAGATGTGGAAGGCTACCAGCATCTGCGTTGGGATGTTACAGTGTTTACAATAATTGTATGTTGTTGTTAGCTTTGTGTCTTTGGTGTGGTTGAGACCTACACGTTCCACATATGGTGTGAGAGACAACATTGCTTGAACTGATGCTGTATCTCTGCTTCCACTGGAAACCTTCTGTGAAATAAGCCTGGATTCCCATAATTTCTTCTCTCACAAAGAAAATTCATAAGGGAATGAGGACAATGAAATCTTTAATATCACCAGTTGGCCGTTGTCGTGGATACGAAGAGAGATGGTAGAGATAGGGAAGCAGACAGAAACACTGACAGTGGCGGCAGCATGGCAGCTAATGTCATCTCAGTTTAATCATCACATGGGATCATGGGGTTCATGAAAATTCATTTGCATATCATTAAATGGAGAGAGGTTATTTGGTACAGGCAGCCAAAATGGGATTGGATGAAGGAAGGAGAAAAAAAGGCAAATGGAGGGGCTCGTTATTAAACAGCAATGTTTTATAGTCCGCCAGCCGATTCATTTAATTTGGGCGTAATTAAAATGTGTCAGACTCAATCAATCATTCCAACAGGGATACTATCAATGCTTCAGTCTGAAAGAGGAGTAATCAGTGGATATACGGCTGTGCGTTCTCCAATAACAGCCAAAGTGCCTCTGTGTTCCGTGAGTTTGACTCATCCACTTGTGTTTTTCTAATTTGTCTGACAGAGATGATCAAAACCGTTGTGACTCGTACGTATTGTGTTGCGACACTTCTGCCCGTGACAGGTGGTGATACCTCTCTGTTAGTAAGAGGATCGCTCACACTGTCTTTTTGACCTTAGAAGTAAGCTGTCATTGGTGTGTGAGTGCGTGTGCATTTCACATTTGCATAAGTGATGTAATTAGACCTCCCTTTCACATGCAGATCAGTTTGACAACATGACAATCACTCTAACACACACAACCGTACACACGCACACACACATGCAGCAACACACGCTTACTGCCGTGACCACCCCCGTATCATGGGGAGTCTGTTGTCTGTGAGCAGAGAGTGTAAAGATTAACATAATCCAGCTAATAAGTGTGAGTAATATTCACACAGTGACGCGTGGCGTAGACACTGTCCTGCTGATGCGTATTTGTATCTCATTATAGATGTAAAGTACTGAAGAGGAGGGGGGGGGGGGGCTGTGTGTGGATGGGGAGGGGTCACAATAAAAGTGCAGGCCTGAATGTAGAGACACCAGACAATGACAATAAGCAACACTATCTTTATGGAGTTACTAAATCCATCCTTTGAGAGGTGTATTGAGCACTATGATGATGCAGACAGATTACACCGGGTTCTGTGTAACTGGGATGCTTGAGTTGGATACAAAATGTCATTCTGCTGCTTCCATAAACATACAGAGACAATGGCGCAGATTTTTTCTCTATATTTACAGTATCGAGCAGTACGGATTGTCAGCTTTTGCCGCAGAATGTAGGAATTATAAATAGTGTGTATTTGCGCTTGCAGGCTAGCTCTGCCACATGATTGATTAGGATGGTGTGACGACCATTAAAAAGTCATTTAAAAGATGGATAGGGACCACATTTCCAAATAAAAACCACTTTATACCTGATGAAGTGCTGAACAAACTCTCCTTCAAAGACATTTACTGATTACTCCCCGTGTGTGAGTGAGTGTAGTGTGGAGAGGCAGTGTATTGCTCTGCATCAGCTATAGGAGATACTAAAGCAATCAGCGGGCTGCAGTCAGTCAGTAAGTGATGATAATGGTGACATATTCGGAACAAAAATTAGAAAACAATTATGTAGATGAGAAAAAGCATCACGGATTTGATTGGAAGAGTGGCCCATCTACATATATGTATGTCGGCACAAACAAGCAAATGCACGTCATAAATAAGCCTAACATGCACATGCACACACACACACACACGCGCCACGATTGAAATGTATCTGATATCTCGGCGTTGCTTTGACTGAAGCCTTATCCAAAGAAGCAGAGCTCTGTGTTTGAACGCGTGTATATATTTCAGCTCTGTCTCTTTAACTCAGGGCTCCGCCACAGCAGTATGCTTTGGGATTCATGCATAAACATGAGCTGGCCTTTCAGCTCTCTCCTCACATAACCAATCTAAATCTAAATGAGCCCCCACTACAGATACACCAGCAGGCAATGACATTACACTCCCCCCCCCCCCCCCCCACCCCAGCCCCAGCCCAACCCCCTACTCTCCCCTGCTACCCCCAGCGACACATATACACCAGCAGGCAATAATTTCACGCCATCCCTCAAAGCCCCCCCACCTCCTCTTTGCGCACACACACTCGTACCCCTTTTTTTGCCGCAACCCCACCAGCTGCAGCGTACTCATTTGATTAAGAGGGGGAGGACAGGGAGAAGGAGAAATGGTGGGGGATCACTTTATCAGGATGACTTTCTAAGATGGCTATCATGAAGATATCTCCAGCCCTCTTCTCTGTGTTTATTTTGCTATTGTTGTCGCAACATATCTGCTTGACTAATTTCGACAACCCCCGTTCAATTCTGTTTCAATGTTGCGCTTCCTCTGCTGTCACATTTCTGTGTGACAGTTCAACGTAATGCCTCGCTGCTCGTGAAGCAGCAGCGAATACCAGGTTATGATTGTAACTCTGCATGAATAACATACACCAATGCTCCTTTTTAAGTTTTTTCCTTTCTGGCAAGTTAGCTTATCAACCACTGGGAAGTTTTACAGTAAAAGCAAGAACAAAATAATAAATTCTGCTCTGCCAACCTACTCTGTGGTCTTTTGAGATGTTGCATATGAAAATCTTCATGTCCTAAATGTGCTGTAGTATGCAATTTTCCTCCCCTCTCTCCTAGAGTCGTAAAACACATTATCATCAGCAGCAGCAGCAGGAGCAGCAGTGTAATTCATCCCAGGTCGTTAATATTCATCATATCATTTAGTCACAAAGGAAACTCATCTGGCTGAATGTCACAGATGTAATTAATGAAGTGACCCCAGAGGTCACGGCTCCATTCACCAAACGCCTTCCACACTGGCGCATTACACACACACGGTCGCACATCAAAAGCCTTCCAGCCAGACACACACCGCCATGGAACATACAACCTGGAATATGAAACCCATATATAATAGGCAGACACCCTTACATGCCACAACACTCACAAAATGGCTTCTCTCGGAACGACCAAAGAGATGAGACCACAGCGTGCACCAAAGCAGACTTTATTTAGCTCAGTGGAGTGAGGGAGGGGAAAGTAAGAGAAACACACACCAGAAAGGGAGAACTTGGGGAAAGGGAGAATATAGACACACTAAACCACTGGAGCAGGACATAAGGACAGGTGCACATCACAGGTATCTTTTTGGTCATCACTATGGCAACAACATATCCAGGAAAAAAATGAAAAGAATAGTTTTACCTACATTAAGGATAACAGAGTCCCTTCACCATAGAGGACCCCAATATGTACATCTTACAGTCACTAAGATCAAGAGAACACGAGAGAAATGAAAAATGAAAATAATCAGTATACAAAAAAACTGCCTTGTGGTATTTGGAATGCACATTTCTGTACAGAAGAAAGCTCATTGGCATTGTCGTAAACATTGGTTAGTTTAAGAGCAAAAACATGACAGAGAAAGTCAGTCCACATCCTTTGGAAAGTTGGCTGCGATGCCAGTCTGAGTTCAGCGAGGCTGTTTGAGCTGGACAAAATGGACTAGTGACACTGCAACACAGAAGGACTGACACCATACCAGAGGAAGGTTTGGGGCTGAACTCCTTCAAATAGCTATGCAGTATCTTCAGAACAAGTGAGAAGGTTCCTCTAACATCTGGAAGCATCTGTCTTAGATGAAAAACTATTTCTGGTATCACGGAAGCCTTTTTTGTTATCTTCGGAAAAAATCGGGGATAAATAAGAGGATACTGAAAAACAGACTTGATGGAATTGAGCCCCACATATCCATTTGTTTTCAACAGAAAAACCGAGGAGCATTTTTATCAACAGCATCACAGGTATCATTACAGTTTGTAGTCATTAAAGCCTAGTGGTAAAGCGATCAGAGCATGCATCTTTCTACAGTATCATTAGAAACTACAGTACATTAGCAGCAAACTGGACATCCTTAAGGGCTGAATTTCAACACTATGGTAATCAAACAAAGAAAAATAAACTGTGACATTTCTTCAGAGAAGTAAAACTCTTTAACCGCTATATTACAGACTGCCATGGCTCTAGTTTGGGGTTTTGGTTACAGTCTCCAGTGTGCTTCTGAGAGGCAGAAAACAGTAGCTTAGATACAGGGACTCCTTCCTTCTTTAAAAACAGCAATACATCGTCAAGTAAACAGTAGCGCTTATTTTGTAGGTCATATGGTTAAAGTATTATCACGTCTTTGGATTTTTGTCTTAAAGCATTAATTATTGTTTAGCTATTATTGTTATATTATCATTATTACAGTCAGAATAAGGACTTGTTGCAAATGAATAGAAGAAGAGAGGAGAGAAAAGGAGGAAGGTAAGGGGGGAGGGAGAGACAGGGAAAATAAATTAAGTGTACAAAAATAACATCAATAACATCCAAAGTTTTCCTCAGCTTTGCGCAGTAGCTCCCCTTCTTGTCAGTAGAAAATGAAGCTATGTCTCAAACATCCAATGAAGTCTTGAGTCAACCATACAAAAGCTAAATACTGTACATTTACCCCTCACACTATTAAACACTTTAGTTTCAATAAGGTTTATGCAACTATCTATAACTCAGAGGTGAAAAGCTCAGATCTTTGAAATGCAGGCATCTCTGTAGATATTTGTTTTTAATACTTAGTCCAAGATTTAACCGTGCTTCTGCTTTTAAAAAAACAGAGAAGTATAGTATTGGGATCACATTTGAAGAAGAGCCAAGTTGAGCTGTTGACCTGAGCATAGAAAGCTTTACATTAAATCACATAACATTGGTAAGCCATTGGTATATTCAAATAGAACGGAAAGGCAGTAAGTCACCTTGCCTGAACATATCAAAGCTGTCATAATCTTTTCATAATCATGACACTATTATATCGAAGCAAGACAGTTTATCTCAATCCATAAGATTTATATTAAGAAACTATTACTAAACACACACAATGTAAATTTGAGTTTGGTTAAAGTTTTCATATACAGTATAATGGTTGAGTGCTATAAAAATAGTTTGACCCTTTCAGGACAAACTGGCCTTTGCTTTCTGTGCTATTTGGGCTGTTATCCACTAAGGAACATACAAGGTGTACATGTACAACAGAAGACTTATCATTGGCTTGTGGAGGGTGAAGCTGCATTCTAGCACCATATCAGTCCATTGGTACTCTGCTTATCTTTGCCAGCGGCAGGTCTCACCCCTTCACCATACAGACGTCAGCTCTGCTGTTTGTTATTGAAAACAAACATGTTGAAATTAAATCCACAGACATGAAAAATTTTGGTTACGAGCTTTGGAATCTGAGTCAGTCTTTACAAAAGCTCTTTGTGAATACCTCAGTCTATTTCAAGGACATTATTCTGTTTTTTCTTCGTCTTCCACTGTTAACTGCTTTGTTTTCTTCAAGTTTATCTTTTGGAGATCTCTATTTACACTAAAATCTCTTTGACAATTTCTTTCCCAGCCTTGTACAGACTGGCACTACATGCTACACAGCTAGTCAACTAGCACTGTCTGGTGGAGGGCCCACTGAGAGTCTGTCATGCAGACTGAGAGGTAGACTGCAGGTCTAGCTGGGCAGTGAGGTCACATATTGGGAGAATGCTCTTTGGCCTCTGTGGCATCTGGTTGGTTTTCATTAATGTGGCGTTTGGTTGTAGTAGGGCGTCAGACAGGTAAGTAGAAGGAGCTCTATTCGGCAGGGAAGGTCAGGCCAGGAAGGACATAAACAACGGTACAAAAGGAGGAAAGCTGTGGTAGGCAGGTCTTGGTTTGGCCTCTCTCCTAGCTTCAGTTGAGAGAGTGTCTCTTTGGGCCACGGTGGCTCTGCATCTTTGGGGTGTTCGGGTTACACGTTTGGCAGCAAAGTGGACAGGTTTTGGTGGCCAGGTGTAGAGCTGGACGGCATGTAGAAAAAGGCGGGTGCGGTTTGGGAGAACTTAGAAGTAGAGTAGGAAGCAAAAGGACCCTAGCCTGCCTCTCTAAGCTCTGTCTCTCTCCCCCGCCCCCGCAGTCAGCTCGGCCTGCTCCCTCTCTGCAGAGTCAGAGCTCAGGCTCCTGGCCCTCTTCTCCTTGGCTCTGGCATTCTGGAACCACACCTACAGAAATGATTCATATGAGTAAAAAAGGTATAAGGAGAATAATCATTTAATAGACTTTTGACCTCTTTCCCCCAATTGATATTATTTTTAAACAGCATTTCAAAGAGTATTGATTATTTGCTAAATGTACCTGTACCACACGATGAGGCAGTCCCAGCTCCTGGCCCAGAGCCTCACACTCATGTCTGTTGGGTGTACGGTGGGTCCTATAAAAGTCTTTGAGCTGGAGTACCTGGAAATGGCTCATCTGTGTCCGTTGCCGCTGCTGCTGAAGGTGATGCTGCTGAGTTTGTGTCTCACCCCAGTCGGAGCTTGGACCCCCAGAGCCCTCAGGACTAAGAGACCCTTGGTCAGCCAAACTGGAACTCTCCTCACAGGGGTAGTCCTCTTCATCTTCTTCATAGTCATCATACTCGTCTGGGTTGTTCACATCAGTGGTTGAAGACAAAGAGACCATAGGTGTCTTCGCAGTTTGCTCTTTGCTGATGACATAGCCAGGGTTTGGGATATGGTTGGAGGAGACAGATGGGCCTGCCCTGTCCATGGCAAACGATAAAGCCATGTTTGCCATTTGGCTATTGGATCCGCTCATTGACAAGTTGTAGCCTGCTCTCTCAGCCTCTGCCCAGTGCCGGGACCTCATGTGGGCATCCAGAGCACTCTTTACTTTGAAGAGAGCCCTGCAAAATGGACAGCGCAGGTGGTTGAAACCCAAGCTGAAACTGGATCCTGGCCCCATTGACCGGAACTGCCCTTTTCTCTCTCTTGCTCGAGTATTCTGAAACCAGACCTGTGAAGAAGGAAAAGCCAGAGTATTTTTAAAAGCTAATCACACAATAGCATTAATGTATATGCTCCCTCTTTCTCATCATATCTCTCTTTCATATGTACACACACACACACACACACAAAAACAAAGATCCATTAAGTACCTGAACTACACGTCTTGTGAGGCCCACATCCCGTGCAATGCTTTCCAGCACACCTCTGGTGGGGTTGGAGTCCAAGCTGTATCGCTGATACAACACTTCAAGCTGTTCTGGTGTGATGGTTGTTCGCTGGCGTTTATCCCGTCGCTGCTCTTCTTCAGCTTCTCTCCTACTCCTTTGAGCTTCAAAGTTGGCCTCTGACATAAGCTTTGAATTCTGCTTCATGGAGGCCAGGGAACTTTGAGATAGACTGGAGAGGGGGTTATTTGAGTGATCAGAAGGTGTATTCTTAAGTTGTATGTTATTCATATGTGCCATCATGGGATGTGTGGGATTTGGATGCATCTGAGACATAGTGCCTGAAAGCATTTGGCTGGCCATCAGGGTGTGATTAGGGTGAAGCATCATGTAAGGCATTGTTCTGTCTGTGAAACCAGAGTGGAGGAGTTGAACCTGGGACTGTGCTGCCAGGAGATGTCTGGTTTGATGCTCCTGCCACAGCTGGAATGATGGCAGCGATGACGGACAAAGAGCGCACTGGAAGTGCGGCTGGGTTGGGGCTTGGAGCAGATTTTGTGGCTTTGTTTCAATGGACAGAGTAGAGGTGGCATCGGGCATTTGAGTTTTACTCGTTTCAGACTCTGCAACAGAAGAATGACTGGATGCTACATAAACACTCTTTTCAACAGCTGGAGAAGAGGGAGGGCTGGAATGAGAAGCTGACAGGATGGTGGGTGCTGCTTTCTGGGAAGAAGATGATGACTGTGCTTGGGATTTCTCAGGGGTGCTTTTTGGCTGCACCTGGGGCTCAGGTTCAGGTGTCTGCTTGGCTTCAGCAACTTCTTTACCCTGGATTTCAACATCTGAAATTCCATTTTGACTCATGTTAGCTTGAACCGCATTTGTATTATCCTCTTTCTCTGTAACAGGGTCTAGTTCACCTTTGCCTGGGAAATGCTCAATACCTGTGCTGTGTGGAGAGGAATCCAGAGCAGGTGAATCAGGGTGAGTGTAGTACTCATAGGTAAGATCCATGGAGTTTTCATTGTGACTATCACCTTGCCCTTCATCACCACAGATGTTATCTTCGTTATCATCAGAATTCTTATGGCAGCCATTTCTTACCCTTTGAATGTTGTCGAGCTGATTCCCATCAGTCCCCCTGTCTTGATTTTTGCGAGCTCTCTGTCTAGCATTTTGGAACCAAACTACAATGATTCTGTTAGGAAGGGACAGCCGAGCAGACAACCGGTCATATTCTTCCTCTCTGGGGTAGGGGGTCGCCTCAAAGACTCCTTGCAGTGTTTCCAGCTGTTGCTCAGTGAATCGAGTCCGAGAACAGCGGCGGCCCCTGTGGGGCTCCATTCTGAGGAGATCTGCTGTCTGGGGTTGTGGGGAGGTGTTGGCTGGGAGGCCTGGGGATAGTGAAGATGGGGAAAGAGTAGGAGTCTGTGCAACTTCCTCTTTGGACTCCTCAAGTGCTGTGGTGGGTGGGTTATTAAAATTGTAAGGGGAGTCCTTGTCTCGCTGGCGCTCCTTAAATAGGGTGTTGCGGAACCAGTGTTTGATGACTTTGTGAGGCAGACCAGACAGAGCGGACATCCTCCTGACTTCGTCATCACTGGGGAGGCTGTTAATGTCAAAGTGTTTCCTCAGGACATTCAGTTGATCCTCTGAGATACGTGTCCGTGTTCTCTTACATTGCTGTTGCTCAAGCAATGTTGGACTGACTTGGGCTTGGTGTTGTCCTGATAGGATGGGGCTGAGCTGTGATGGCTGGCTCAGTAATGCAGGACTAAGCTGTGGAGGCTGGCCTAGCAAAGCTGCGCTGGGTTGGGATTGTTGAGCTAACAATACTGGACTAAGCTGTGGTTGCTGCCCGAGCAATGCTGTGTTCAGTTGGGCTTGGTAGAGTTTTGCCAATTCAGGGTTCAAACTTGAGTCCAACCAATGTTGGGGTTGGAGAGCCATAGACTGCATTACGACAGGAGAGAGGAGAGGCAGATCCATCGGGAAAGGAATGGGCGGCAGTGGAAGCGTAGGCATAGGCAGTGAGGGTATGGGAAGTTGTGACAAAGACAGAGGAAGCATTGGTCCTAAAGGCAAAGGAAGCGGCATGGTCTTGGCTGGCGATATGCTTTGCGGAGCAGCTGGTGCAGATGTGCTTGCGGTGGGCCCCTCCTGTTGTGGAAATGTTTCAGGTTGAGAAGGAGATGGAGGGGGGGAAGGTGCAGGGGCAGTTGGTGTTATGTCTAAAGCTAGAGCACATGTTTTGGTAATAGGATCTGAGACTGAGGGGGCAGGTGAAGGTGAAAGGGGTTTAACTTGGGTTTTAATTGTTTCTGGCTCTGATTCTGAGGATATGTCTGGGCCTGCAGCATGAGCTGAAGTCTCCCCAGATTTAAGCTGTGTGAGAGGGTACAGCCGGTCATATCGCGACCTGTATTCTTTAGAAAACCTTTCCAATGCTGCCGTAGGGAACAGCGCCCTGTGGATGTATTCCTGGTGGCTTTTTAAAATCAAGGCATCTGAAAAGAATTTACCACAGTCACTACATTTTTCTCCGTTTCCACAGCATCCTTTCTCTCTTTTTGTTAAAGACTCCTCCTTTAGCTTTTTCTCCTGTGGCACGCTTTCTATCTCTCCTTGTTTGGTCTCCTCATTACACCCTCCCACCTGTCCTTCCTGTACTTCATTAGGTTCATCTCTTTCCTTCCCCGTGCACACCATCTTTTTGATATCAGCGCACACTTGCTTGTGTGGCATTATTTGGGTTGCTATCTGCTGCTGGTTTCTGTGTCTACTTTGTATATATTGCAACGCTAACTCATAGCCATAACTCTGTAGCAGGGCTCTGACAGGTTCCCCATTCACAGCAGCATATGGCACTCTGGGTGGGGGACACTGCAATCCAAGCGGAGGGGAGGTGTCTTTGTCCCCCTTTTTTCTCTCAGTTTTAATAGTAGGAACAGGCATTTCTTCTTTTCCTTCGTCAATACTACAGGTGCTGTTTTCTCTTTCCGTCTGGTCAATGGAGGACGCACTACAGCCTTCTTCAAGCTTAGCAACATACACATGTTCACTCGGTTGGCTTGCAGCTGAGTTTGAGCGTTGTCTCTGCGTTTGTTCCTCCTCTACTTTAAGCAGGGATTCTGTAGCCTCTGTCTTAAACAGTTCTGTTACAGCGGAGTTGGCGAATTCAACCTGGCTAAATTCTGGACTCTTAATAGATAAGTCTGGGCTAAGTTTCATATCTCCAGAAAGGTAAAAGGGCAAAAGAAGATGCTGCTGTAGAGAGAGCAAGTTGTCTGGTGTCAGGGAGAAGTGCTGTTTAAGGAGATTCTCTGGCCCTAAGGGAAGGTGCTGTATCAGCTGGGCCTGAAGCAGGGCTGTGTGCTGTTGTAACTGGGCCTGTGCCTGTGCCTGGACCTGGGCTAACTGCTGCTGCTGCATTAACATCAACTGGTTTCTGGATGCCAGCAGCTCTGCTACTCTCTTTTTTGCCTGCTGACTATCAGTTGGACCATGCAGGGTTGACTGAGCCTCAACCACTAAATTGTGGCCCAATAACGAAGAGGCTGAAGAACTCAGTGTGTCTGACCTCTTGGTGGCAGGAAGACTTTTGGACATTTCTTCCCGGGTTGTGACTCCCTGAGTGGCAACAGTGGTGCCAGATACAGGAGCACTTGAAGCTGCGGCTGTGTTCTGAGCTGCACGGGCTCTAGTCTGGTGAAGAACAGAGCGAAGATGTATGTCTAATGTGGAACTCTGGCTGTAGCCCACGCCACACAATCGACAGCGGTAGGGTCTGGGATCTGGGCCACGTGGAGCTTCAGAGGCAGCCACCCCTGGGCTAGAATCCTGCAAGGCTCGTCGGGCCCGGTGCAGATGAGACACAGAGTTAAAATGGACCAGGAGAATAGTTTTCTGGGTGAAGGACTCAGAACATATGGTGCATTTATAGGGCCGGGATGGATCCAGATAGCGGTCCATGGTGGGGTTGGAGCTCTTCTTGACAAGGGAGCTAGCACTGGGTTCTGATACGCTCTCCTCCTGTGGCCCTTTCTCCGGCTCTGTTAAATCCTCCTCTCCTCCATCAGCTTCACCTGCTACATTCTTCTGTTTAATTTTGATTTCATCTTTTTGTTCCTTATTCTCCTCAATCCCAAGCACGTCATCTTCATCTATCTCGTCATCCTCACCCTCTCCTGCTTCTTGACCCACTTGAGGGGATAAGCTGATGTCTTGTTGTACTGAACTCATAGTGTGCTCGGTGTGTGTTTGAGCAGCATGAGCGGGTAAGAGTGTATTCTGCCCCTGCGTGCTATCCAGCTGTAAGTGTGTGTTCTGCATATGTCTCTGCAGAGCCTCCTGACTGCGGCACTGTCTAGAACAGAGAGGGCACTCTGTCGCCGCCCTCATGGCATGGTACTGCCAGTGCAGCTTGAGCTTCTCCTGTGTGGGGAACGCCAGGCTGCACCTGCTGCAACGGAACCGGTAACCATGGCGATCAGAAAGGGGAGGAGGATCGCTGGGTGGTGAGGTGGGCGGTGAGGAGGGGGGGATCTGAGTTGGGGACTGAGGAGCCATTCTGCCATTGGAAGGGTGAGCAGTGGTGTCTTCCAGGGGTGGGGTGAGTAGAGCGGTGACATCTTTGGGTGCAGCGACATCTCCCTCAGTATTTTCCTCTGACATGCCTGGAAATTCAGAAAACGTGATGTGAAAACAAACAAGACTGCATATTTGTGTTCAGAACATATATGATGGTTTGGTTCCCTTGAGACTGCTGCTGTAATAATAATATCTTACTAGCAATATTAATAGTCATATATATCACCAGGATTTTTTCTTTATTTATGATTAGCTTTGACAAAACGTTAAATACACAAGCGTAAATGTGCATAAGCCCACCTTTATTTTTCTGTGAATCAGCTCCGACACTGGAATCAGCAGGATGGGAGCCATTTTCATTCTTATTCTTGCTGTTTTTGTACTTCTGTGTGTCGTCTGCGAGCGAGTCTGTCTCCGTCTGCAGCCCTGTCTCCATCTCAAGCGGCGGTTGTTCGACGGACGGTGTCACCTTAAGGCAAGCAAATGTGATATTTGTCAGCGTTTATTATCGGTTAGATGCAGTGTTATTTTTTTGAAATTTTGAATAAAGAAATAAGGAACGCTGTTTAATATTCTCACTCCAATATTATGAATAAAACATGTTTAATTGTACAGCATAATAGCAAGCAGATATCACTTTTTATAAACAAGGCATTCCCTGTCCAAATATCATAAAACATTAAACAGTGAATATGTAAGTGTATTGTTCTATCTTGCACCTGCCTGCACGGCACTGCGTGTAGCTAGACATCTTGGTAATAAGTGTATATGGTTGAGATATGTGGCTCTGCCCTTCAGCTCCAATGAGACCCTCCAACATGCCCCAAGGGTTTAATAAAACTTTACAGAGCTGAATAATGAATTTATTTAAAGGCATTCTTCATATAGAACCCCCCACCCCACCCCGCCCTTCTCCACAGCTCTGAGACCAAATACTATATCTACATGAGCAGCAAGCTAGCCTTAGGATGGGCGACTAAGGATGAGATTTACATGACAAGAGTTTTCTCCGCATAACAGCTTCATAACAGAGAAAGGAAAGAACAACCACACACACATACACACTGCAGAGAAAACTGAAGGTCAGGCTTAATCTAGAGAGCGTAATTGGAAAGCAAGGTACATAATGGCCATCATCACCTCAGTCTGAATTAATGAACCTCAATTACTATCAGAGTGAGTGAGGGAGGGGGTATGAGGGGGAAGGAGGGAGATGGAAAGGGTGTGTGGGGGGGGGGGGGGGGGGGGGAGTCAGGGGCAATGAACAAAAAAACTGCTACGGTGAACGAGCGAGAGAGGAAGGGAGGGGTAACGCATAAGAAATTGAGAGAGAGCTTCGGAGAGTCAGAAGGGGGGGCGGGGGGGGTGCAAGAAAGGGAGAGAGAGAGGGGCAGGGAAGGAGATTGCAGAATAGGAATGATAGGAGTAGCTGGAGGGAGGGAGGGGCAGCGCAGGGGAGAAAAGGGTGAAAAGCAGTCAGTGAAGTGGAGGCGAAGAGAGCAAGAGACAAAGGCCACTTAGCATACGGGCCAGGGAGATGGAGGATGGTGATGTGGATAGATGACCAGTCTTTGTTAGTTGGAGAGACACAGTAAAAAGCATGGGGGCCCCTTTTTAGCTTGACTGCACTTCTGGTAATAGAGGGCTACTTAAACATGCATTATAGAAGGACTGGCTTTTCCCTCACTCACTCAGTCAAACCCTCTCTCCTCCACTCTAACAGATGCACATACACATACTCACAGATCTACAGAATGCACAGCTGCATCAAAGATGATAGCGGGGAGCTACTTAAACATGCATTAAAAAAAAAGCGCTGCCTTTCTCTCTGGTGCCTTCTTAATGGAATTGTCTCCCTACATTTCACTCTCCCCCATCCCCCAATCACATTGCTTTCTTATTTTCTCTTGCTTGCTAACTAACACACATACAACAAGCACACACGTGCATACTTACGGCGCTGATGAGCTTGTCTACACAGTCCTGGGCCACACTATGCACCTGTGTGAGATGCTGTCGAAGGAGTGTGTACGGGAGTTTGACCTGGCACAGGGGGCACTGGACAGTCTGACGGAAGAGAGAACAGCCACAAAAAATGCATGAATGCCTCGGAAATAAGAAAACCTTTTTTTTAATTTAGTATTGTGTCTGTTGTTTCCTTTGTTGAATTCATGTGCAAGTGATTGAAATGCGCATACGCCGCTCACCTGCTGGTTCTCATTTTGCTGGTGTATTCTGGGACGTTTTGCTGAGATGGTGTTTTCAATTTCCGCACATCCAGAGGACGGACGCTTGATGGAGGGCAGTGACTCCCTCTTTTCTCTTTCCTCGCCCCTAGTTTCCTCTTCAAAAATCATATTTGTACATGTAAATATACCCATGTTTACAATGACACATATTGCAAAGCTGTCTTCTTATTTATTGATCTACCATGCATGTGTTTAAAAATTAGTAGAGCAGACAGCCTTACCTGTCTCCTGCTCCTGCTTCACCCCCACATTTCGTGTGTCTTTGGTTTGGTCCAAAGGGCCAGTGGTGGTCTCACTGGAAGTTTCCATATCCTCACTGAGCTCTCCTGGGAGGGGGGGGGGGGGGATAGACCAACAGTTATATTAGACACAATGGTGCATATGCTCATGCAAACTATCAAGCTAATTGTAGTTGATATTATTCTCAGGATAGCACCCTTCAAAAAAGACCAATGTCTTTGGTCCACACTTCATTCTTCTTGGTCGCCTCCACACAATATTGATCAAGTATTGATTCTCCATTAGATTTTCCCTCAGAGGTGGAGTGGAGTTAATACGGACTTACAACAGATCGGTTCACCTCGATAGGTCTTAATCCACACAGAGACAGATCACAGGATAAACGTCATTTATGGGAAAATCCTGTACGACCCGAAGGTTTACTCTGACACCTCTCACAATCCAGATACACATTTATTGTTTGATTCTGACACAGACTGCACACCAGTGACTGGCCTCCACCTCCCCCCGTCCTCGTTCAAGGGATTGTATTGGTCCATTGATTAGCAGGTGCTAGTTAGCTGTTGTCGGAGGTGATTGGGGATGTAACAAGGATGTGTATCGACTAATCAATTTACATGATCAATATCTCAGCGACTGCCATTATTCATCCTCTCACTCTTTTCATCTTAATCCCATCGTCTCACTGATGGCTGCAGGCAAACACACACACATGCAGTGTTTTCACTCTAATGCGTCCTCTCACCTGTGACAGCATCGCAGCTTTTCCTGATGGTAAATATGGCTGCAAGCTCCTCTCCCCCCATTGGCTGCAGCTGTAGTAGACCTTCCCTCTGTTGATGGGTTGGGGTTTGACTGTGTTTCAGTAGCTGGAGTTTAGAGGAGGAGGAGTGGTTGCACAGGAGACAATGGAGCAGCCACGAACCTTCATCAACCTCAACATCATACTGCTGCAAGAACTGAAAACACAGGATGGAAAAGAGAGGAAAACATGTCATGTCAGTTATAATGAAAGTGAGTCACATAGAGGAAACACAGAGAAAGGTGTCTCAAAGTGTGCGTCTGTGTACTGACTCTGTAAACCCGGACGCTGGCCTCGTGATGCGAACCGAGGGAATGTCCACGGAGCTTCTCCAAACTGCTGGTCACGTAGTCGCACAGATTGCACCTCAGCTGGATGGGGTTGCCCTTAGCAATGAGGGCGGCCCCCTCCTGACCCCTGTCTCCGCCCTCCTGGAGGTGAGCAGCGAGCTGGTATCTGGTGCGGTGCCTGTCTGTCTGGCAGTGTAAGGAGAAGTTAGCCCTCAGGGGAGTGGTGTAGCCACACAGCCTGCAGTGGCAACCACCAGCGACCAGGGAGCACCACTCAGACTGGGGCAGGGAGCGCGGGGCGTTCAGGTGCTGCTCCACAGACTCTAAGCTGTCAGATGAAAAGCAGGTACAGATAAGGCATTGGAAGACACCCTGGGAAAGGGGTCCAGTGGGGGACAGAGGTGGGGCAGGTGGGGGTGAGGGGGACGGGGAGGGAGAAGGAGTCAGTGTAGATCCGAGGGTCACCGGCTGTTCTGGGACTGGCTGACTGCTCAGTCGCATGTTCAAGGAAAGCTCGCCGCCTGAAACACAGAGAGAAAAACAAATAAATATCTGAAGTGCACATATTTAAATTTTCTGAACCAGCAGCAGTTTGATGTACGGTGAGCTCACCTGTGCTTTGTAGGTGTTTAAGCTGGGGGGCAAGGCTCCTGCAGTGAGACAGATAGTAACCTCTCTGGAGTCGTAGCATGTTATGTGTGTGTTTCTCGCTGGTGGTGTGTATGCGCAGGTTGCGTGCAATGCTGGTCTCGTAGTCGCACACGTCACACCTCCAACGCTTGCCGTGAGAGTGAGAGTGTGCAGGTGGCGTGAGCTTGGCGGGAAGGGTAGTAGGCGTGTGAATAGAGAGTTGGAGTTTGTACGCTTGCTCGTCCACTGTGTGTCCGTTCGAGGAGCTGGTGTTGTTAGCGTGCGGGGTGAGAGAAGTGTTCAAGTGACCATTTGCGTGTCCCCCACTTTGAACGTTATTCAGGTGTTTGTCAGACTGCATGTGTATGCTCAGGTTGCCTTTAGATGAGGTAGCGTAGTCACACACCTCACAGCGGTAGGGCTTGTAACCACAGGCGTAGGTCTCACCGCGGGCCAAGCGAGGGTGGGGCTTCCCCGAACTGCAGTACCCACACACCCCTCTTGTTGCCCCGCCACACACACACTTCCCTCCGGAGGCACTGCAAACACACTGCCCTTCTGTCTCTGGATGTTTCTCTTTCATGTGGACTTGCAACGTATGCTGAGACTTATAGTGCCAGTTGCACTTGGGACATTTCAGCGTCTTGCAGGAATTGCGTGAGTGCATTATGGTCATGTGACTAGTCAGCGAATTGGGAGAGAGGTCTTGGTTGAGGTTTTTAAGGACAGCATCTTTCAGTTCCCCTTCTTTGTCTCTCTCGTCATCCAGTTCCATCTCGAGCTGGCTGTCGTTTGGTTCTGGAGCTTTGGCACCATCTCCATTGGAAATGGAAGAGTGAGGGACCCCTGGCAGCCCATCATCCTCACCAGGTGTACTGGCAGGTTCAGTGCCCACCGGTGGAAAAGCCAGGGCAGACTGCTGAGATTTAAAGCTCTGAGGAAACCCAGAAATCCAGCCCTGATCTTCCTTAATGTCTTTTACCTCTGTCTCGCTCAGCAGGGCGGAAGAGGAGGAAGGACAAATGAAGTGCTTTGGAGAGGTGGAGAGAAAAGGGGTGGGCTTTGGAGAGGTGGAAGGAGTGGGGGAGGGCTTTGGAGAGGCGGCTATTTTGCTGTCGAGTGTGCCACTGGCCTTTGCAGTGCTGGAAGAAGAGCTGTGCTGGCTCTGTTGAGGTAATAAAGAACATTTGGATTTGGTTTGGCTTTGGTTTGAGATGGCCTCCTCCTCTTCCTTCTCCTCCTCTCCATGTCTGCTGCTAAGGGCTGCTGGGAGGCCCCCTGCAACTGATGCCTCTCCAACACCTAACTGCACCTCACTTTCTTCCTTACTTTGCCCTAACAAATATCCCACCCTGACATCCTTCTTCATCCCCTGCTTTTGACACCCTCCATTCACCCGCGGGCCTCCCTCTTCTTTCTGCTCTCCTCCCTGGGTCTCTTCTCTAGCCTGGGACCCCTCTGCGCCCTCCTCCTCCTGCTGCTGAGGCAGGGTCAGGGGCTCTTTGGCAGGGGCCGGGACTGAGGTATGAGAGGATGACCCCTGCTCTGGAATGACCGCCAGGGTCAGGAGAGGAAGAGATAAAGCCTGGGGACTGAGGTCAGCATCTCTCTCCTCTCCTCCCCCTCCATCCCCTCCTCCTCCCTCACCGCTGTCCATACCGGAGGCTACAGCTGCCACACATTAGCACCCCACCTGTGAATTGGAGATACAGAGGAAGAGAGCAGGGCAGAAGAGGTAGAGAAAAGAGGGAACAGAGAGGAAAATGAAATACATGAGTCATGTAAATAATATTGCGTAACAGCAGAGAGCATTGATCAGAGTCCCTGGATAGCATCTGTTCAATACAGCTTTCACAGTGCACGATACAGAGCCTGGTTACTCAGGGGTTAGCGTTAGCCCTTAATGGGAAAATCAATAGCCTGAGCACTAAACTAGGTAGAGGAATGCGGGTAAAGTCTACGCAGGAGGTCTATAATATTCCTCAGGGGATAGGATTAAATAAAGAAGCCAACGCTTCTGAGCTAAAGGGCTAAACTAAATTGCCGCGCTTAGATAAAAAAGAACACTTTTTCAAATCCAGTGTAACAGTGGGTTCATCTTTAGCTGCGCCTGAGTACTGGATGTTATGTGAGGATAAGACATATAGCAGCGTCGTGCACACTGTTTTGTGTGAGCCATTATCTAGGCACGTAACGCAAAAACAGGGGGTGAAACACAACATTACAAAAGCCCACACAGCGTAATTCAATCCAGAACAATAGCTCTGAAAATGCATTTCCTGTTCAGTGAGGACTGTCAGAGGTGTCGTCTGTACCGAGGCGCTGCACTGCATTACATCTGAAGGTGGATGTAAGATTTTAATTGCATGTGTGATTTTTGTGCCCACGTCCCAATTTGTTTTCTACACACACACACACACACACACACAGACATACAAACAAATATTTAACATCTAAAACAAAGGATTTTTTTTGTTATCAATTGAAAGTTAAAAGCAAGGGATGAATTAAGGCCATAACATAAAACAATAAAAATATAAAAATGTAAGAAATGTTTTAAAATCCTTCATTTTGGCTGCAGACAGGGCTATGAATTGTAATCATAGATGAATGAGCATAAACCTTGTGCCCAACTACATCATAAAAATCGTTGTCAACAATGTTTATGAATGACGTCTCCACCCTCACACACCACCACAAAGGTCCCTTACACAGAAATTAAACAGCCCTCTCTTGTTTTCCCTCTTCTGACTGAGTGACTGATGGATGGCTGATGAGGATGCATCTCTCGCACTCCCTGTGTGTCCTACAATCTCATTACTGACCTTTTTTAATCAAGGACAGACCTTAATGTACCCTTTCACCTTCTCCTTCAACCAGCACCCCCTCCCTCCCTCCCTCCCTCCTCCTCCTCCTCTTCCTCCGACACCCTCTCTCCCTCTTGTGCTGTAGCCACCCCCTCTCTCCTCTCTGCAGCTTAAAGATATATAGCTCATATCGGCACTCTGATAGTGCTTTAATGTACTGTGTTTATGTCACAGGCCACAGACCCTTGCCCACTGCAGCTGTCCACTGTCCTCCTGGCCATCACTGAGGGGCTGAGCTTGCCTGCCTGCCTGCCTGCCAGCCAGCTGAGAACAGTCTCTAATCTGATAAAGATTTTCATTTACACTGCAATCAATAACTTGGGTCTATCGGCAATGTAACTATTTATACAAGCATTCCTGGCTCTCTATCGATCACAAGTACGGGAAACCATCATTTAACAATGTGTGTATATCTATGGGTGTTAATGTGTGTACACTTTGTTGTGCCACAGCAAATTGAGTCTGGCCATGTCAATTTAGCTCACACAGAGGAAAGGAACAATTTAACTTCTATATTGTAATTTTGGGGAAAATATTTATAATTAAAAAGGGGAGCTTTGCTTTTGTTTTGGGGTTTGGGGAATTTTAGAAAACACGTTTATACATCCAGAATATCCGCACAGATGTGTATTCACTGAAACACTATCTTAGGTTGTGTCTGGGGGGGACAGCTTTGTGTGTGTGTGTGTGTGTGTGTGTGTGTGTGTGTGGGGTGTGTGTGTGTGTGTGTGTGTGTGTGTGTGTGTGTGTGTGAGTTTAGAAGGGAGAGAAAGGGGAGACAGTGGTATGAGGGTGGGATAGAAAGAGAAAGAAAGAGAAAGAGAAAGAGAAGTGTAGCTATACACTTTAGAAACATGCATTTAGTTTGACATGGAGGGGACCTGGACAAATACTGTTGGACATGGACCAATACTGTTTAGAACGCTACTGGTTGCTCAAGGACCGAGGATCCAGGAGATGTAAGCCTACATCGGTCTCAAGGTAACAGAATTCAGCGGTGTTTTTAGATTGTGAGACTATAAGAACGGGGTAGTCTGATAGTCCCGGACGCCGTGAACTGCCAGGGACTTCACTCCCCGTCTCCGTCTGTGTTGTCAAGACCCCCGATTAGCCACGAAAGCGTCCAGACTAATACTTCAGCCTTTGTTTACAGTAGATCGAACACGTACCACACACCGACTCAACCAACAGCAAAGACAGATAGCGTTCAGCATTCAGTAACAGGTGATCCATTACACAAGCAGAACAACAAAAAGCTTGATTTGTTGCGGAATAAGAGGTAAGAGGCAGCGGCTGAGCAAACACCCTCCTCCCCCGTCTGCACAACCGGGCGCTGCTCTCCCTCTCTCTACCTTTAACATCGTAAACAAACGGGAGGACTTACATGTCTGCAGCGGCACTGGTACAAAGCTCCGTACGCTGAAGGTGTAGTAGTCCAGAAAACAATCGTATAGAGAGCCCACTCATTCCTTTTGAATGATCCTCTGCGATTTCTTACGGAGCACGAAAAACGGGGAGAGAAGAGCGAGTGAGAGAGAGAGCGAGAGGGAGAGAGAGAGCAGCCGGGGTCCAAGTTGTTGCCAACAACAGTGTAATTAAAGCTACATATAGGCTGTAGTAAACAGAAAGATGGGGGACGGAGGGGTTTGTGCGAGCTCCAGAGGTAGAATGAGTTCTGATCACTGTGGGGGGAAAAACACTTGGCTCTTTATTCCTGCTAATTAGTTTCCTTCAAAAAATGGCTGAGATTACGCCCAGTGCGCATGTGCGTAATTGCGCAGACACCGCTAATTAGCCCGTTCGGATCAATAGGATTCCGCGAGAGAGAGAGAGAGAGAGAGAGAGGGAGGGGGAGAGAGAGAGGGAGAGAGAGAGGGAGGGAGAGAGAGAGAGGAAGGGGAGGGGGGCTAGAGGACGCGTCGAGCAGAAGAGGGGGATGCAAAAGTATACGGAATTGCTGTCAAAAGGCGATTTTCTTTATCACAAATCCGATATTATGGTAAAAGAGCGAAACAATTCAAATAAAATCTTTGAAAATGGATTCTCGGACAAATTTCCGATTGTCTCCAAAACAGTTTCATCAGCGGAGAGAAAACAATGTTTAAGGAAAAAAATCCGAGTTATACAAAAAGACGATATAATGTAGAAAGTAACGTAATCTAACAATGTAAATAATCAATAATGACATACATACATTTCTAAATAGACATTAACCATTTTAATGATCTATGTAGATGAGCAGATCTTAATCGACCATTAAATCCTATATTGTTATTTTTGACTCATTGGTTTTGCTGCTTACACGCAATAAAGCCCATCAGAAAATTATACAAATATTTTAATGATATTTTTTTGGACATTGTGTGTTGCGGGTTAGATGCTCCAAAACGTTTATCTGCAGCATTTATCTTATAAAATGTGAAAATAGTCCGTTAGTAATGTTGTTATAGCGTAAAGTCGCCAAATTCCGCTTTAACAGCAGATATATGAAACAATATTTGAATTTGAAAACTGTTCGGCCTACAGTCAATGACACATCCCACCTTTGTTAGTCCGCATTTCGGGGTGTCGGGCCGTGGTTCAGTTTTTCATTATTCTGGGGGAAAAAACAATAACAATTTTGCCCAAACTGACGTGTCCATTGCAATGTTTATCTTTCGATTTTGTTCTCCTCCAGCCTTTCCATCCTCACCATCGGCTCTATTGTTATGATAATACTATTGTGAATTTCACGCTGAATGTGCAATCTGTCGATCTTCGACGTCCATACATCATAGGGGGAAACACACTTATTTGTAAGAAATTTGAAATAGTATCTTTCTTACTTTAGCAGACTTTGATTGTTTAAGATGACCTCATCCTTATTTAAGAACTGTTGGAGTTCAAACATTTGGAGAAAAAAAAAAGGAAAAAAAGACAATATAATACTAAACTTAAAGCTTTATACCTTAGAATATCAATATTATAGTATTACCACGGTAAACAAAAAAGGCTATAGCGTTAACGACAATACTATCAGCTCACTGTTGCGTGAAACAACCGCATTACAAGGCCATATCTGAATAGAACATGAATATTAATGATTTTTGTTGTGTTGGCTCTAAGCGCACTGATATTTGGTTTCTGATTTGGTGCATTTTGGTTTGTTTTGGTAGCCTTCCTGTGAGTATCTATAAACATGCAAAAGATCGATTTTCTGGCCAATTTATGAAGTGCAAACGAGGCTCCCTATTTGTAGTACAAGTCCCAGTAATTATTTTTACGATTTTTAAACGGTTAAAATAGCTGTCTGGCACGCCACCGAGTAAAGATTGTATCACACATGTAAATCAGCGACTGCTCCTTTGTATGTTTTGCATTGTTTTGTGCGGAATCCCTACGGACTTTGAAAAGAACAGTCAGATTTAAAAAAACAAAAAAGAAAAGACTGTGAATATGATATCATTCTAAAGTTAATCCATTCACAAGTGACGTTTTACTGAATAATGTGCGTGTGTGTGTGTGTGTGTGTGTGTGTGTGTGTGTGCGTGTGTGTGTGCGTGTGTGTGTGCGTGTGCGTGTGCGTGTGTTGTGTGTTAAAACATTTCTATTAACGACATATAATATAATTCAGAATTCGTGTGTGTGCCTACATTAGAATGTTCAATGTAGCTAAATGAATATTATGATGGTTAATAAAAGGTGATACTGCCATAACATAGGGTTTCACCTCTGATAGCCCATTTGTTTAGGTTGGCTGATAGAAACCAGTAGCCATAGATGTGGTTTGACTTAAAATGCTTATATAAACACTCTCTTTGTCTCTTACATTGCTTCTGTGTTCACGAGCAGCAATATGTGTTTACACTCACACATCTGTAATGTTTTAACACATGCATTTAAATGATAATTCAAATCACTGCTTCGCTGGTCATTCATGAAAACTGAAATTTCATTAAAATTTCATTTCCAATAAAATTCCGTCTAGATATTACTGAGCGAGCAACACACACACACACACACACACACACACAGACACACACACACACACACACACACACACACACACACACACACACACACACACCCTTGATGTCCATGGTACAGATGCTTGTGTGCACACTACATTCCTAATATGGCATTTTGAGGAATAACAATACCTTTTGTAGATAAGCAGATGTAAATCTACATCAAATCTGCCCCAGACTGCTATCTTAAAATTCTAATACCATATAATAAAGCCTTGTTTTTTTACTGAATCGAATACAATTTTTTTCCCTAAATGGTTGAACATGCATGCTGCTGTCGATCACACACACTGTTAGTGGCAAATGTATTCCCTTGTGATATACAGTATGCTGAATTTTAATATTTTACCTATATTGCGACTTTATGCAAATGTTATCATCTATCTCTCTTTCGGGCACATATACACACTCCAACATACACAACCGTCGCCAACTGTACCGTGCGGCGTGCTTACCATGCCCTCAGGTGTATGCCAGGGGTTGTTGTTTTCACTGTAATATATAGTTAGCCCTTCCACCAATTTACCCTGTCACTGCTAATGGGGCAATTAACCAATGTGATACCCCCCAGGCAGAAGGAGAACCAAAAGCTCCCCAACTCCAAACTTGTCTTTATGACATTTATATGACAAAATGTGGGGGTAGCTTGGGACCCATCTGACACCTTGGAGGGTCCTTAATGTCACTCCCTCCTTTGCCCCCGCCCCTTACTGCCCCGGGGTACGGCACTGAGCAGGAAGTGTAATACATCATGTACAGGAGAGGCTCGGGCCTTCTGGAGGGAAAACTTTGTACTCCGCATCCAAAGCGTCAATGGAGCAACTCTGAGTTACACACTGGGTTCTGTTGAGCATGAATACTTATGCATGTAAATTGGCCATTATCACGAGCAGTAAACACACAAACACACACCCGGCTAACAAACTCCAACTTGACCTCGTCCTTTCATTTAAGCCTTTTTGTGTCTTCAAGTCCCTCTATCTTTGTCTCTGCTCGCATTCCCTCTGTCCTTTTTCCGTCCCCAAGGAGGCAATAACCTCCCAAGCAAGTGCTTCCCCTTGAGCCGTTGTCATAGTAACTTGTGGGCTGGTCGACATGACAACCCCACCATGGTCCAGAGATAGATGATAGGCCAAAAAATGGGGAGGGAGAAGGCACGCGGGGGATTTGCCCCCCCTTTAATTTGGTTTGCCAGATTTTGATTCACACTGGGTTTTATTTATTCCTCTCTTTTTAACCATTCACAGAGCATGTGTGGTATTTTTAATACAAACCTGCATCACATAACGCAGGTATTTACACGTAGCTTAGAAACACTACTGTTGGCCTCTGAGGAACCCCACTAAACAGTTGGGGGTTAACTGCTTTGCTCTACGGCACCCTGATGGACATTGTTGTCCTGTCGTCCCATTGAAAATGGCAAAAATTTGCTAGATTTATTCAGTAATTACATATTGTTCCGTTGTCATTTCCAGCGTAGCAGACTGGAATTAAACAGTGATCACCTTCTTCCAAAGCAAATAAATGCCGAGTTTTCAGGGAAACCGTTTTCCATTTCTTTGAGTCTTTTATTTACTGCCCAGCATCAACCTCTATACCAATTGTTCTTCATTACAAGAATGTGCTGGTAGGTTAGGGAACACTGAAATCCCCCCGCTTCTTTAAAACATTTCCTCAATCAAAGGATATAAATGTTCTAGCACCGGGAGGCAGTAGCTCAGTGGGTAGAGCTTCCGCTTGGGAACCGGAAGGTCGCCAGTTTGAGCCCCTGCCGAGGTGCCCCTGAGCAAGGCACAGAACCCTCAATTGCTCCCCCCTCTGCGAAGGGTGGTAATGTAATGTAAGTCGCTTTGGATAAAAGCGTCTGCCAAAATGATCGTAATGTAAATGTAATTTTATTTGTTTTTATTCACACCACCAGTGAAACAGTTTATGTGTGTAGCGCTATTGCTTAAAAGGTAGCAAATTAGTTTAGACATTTTCAGTACATGGAAGAAGCCTCAGGTTCCTTATAAACCATGAACCTGACATGTAAAATTACACAATGTTTATGTTAAATATACGGTACATGTATGAAAGGGGCTATACATCGTTTGTTGATGTCTTTTTGTAGATTTTCACAAATCCATATATTTCCTGTGTATGGCAATTACCCTGCTTTTCATAAAGGGACACTGTGATCCCTGCTGAAGTCCTGAGCAGGATCCTCCATCCTGACCAGCTCAAGGGGTGCTGCCCTGCAGCTGACCCTGACCTCTAACTCCATGTGGAGGAAAGTAAAAACAGATAATTTCAGTACAATCAATGAAATGACATAATTTAGGGGGACATAAAATATATATCATAGACTAATACAAGGAAAAGACATATTTAATTGTCTAGTCAAACCTTTAGAGCAAGAAATATAAAAACAAAATACTGCATAATAGATAAAGGGAGGACATTTTGATACTAGTCGAAGAAGCATCACAAGTTCTACTTATTAATAAAGAATTCCCGGTTTACCTATTTTAAAATAAACTGCTCCATAGAAGATAAAGATTTAATATCAAATGTTGTGGGATTTGCAAACACGTAAACCAATAAACCCTCTTACAGTTGTGTTACAGTTATGCATTAAATATGTTTTATTTTATTTATTTCATTTTTGACATTGGGATTTATGATACCTGAATGAAATACGAAATGAAATTATTATAATAACAAAGTAGGACTGACACGTTTTGAGACCGACTTTTGTACAATGAGGATTATGGTTGCTCAGATGCTGGTCAATCTCTGGTACCTAAGACGCCCCTTTACACATGAGCATCTACGTAAATTTACATCTGGACAGACAATAAGCCCTGTCAAAATCAGATCCTCTGACCCACGCTTCGTCCACATATTGTATGTTAATGTTGCTACTAATTCCACCACCTCTTTTTGCCTCAATCCTGATCTTTTTGTGCATTTTAGTAGTGTTGGACATTTGCATTAATCTGTTTTGTTCATTTCTTGTTTGGTTTGGATATGTTTGATGTGGGCTTTCATCTTTTCTCTTTTTTGTTGCCTCTGCCTTTGACAGATTAATTTCCCCTTGGGGATCAATAAAGTGTAGCGTCTCATTTCATCTCATCTCATCTCATCAACTCAGCTATGGCCTCCTGCAGGAGAACATTAATAACATTAATGTTAGATGTAGATGAGTACGCTTACAGGTAGCCAATATTGAGATTAACGTATATGTAGAGAGAGAGCATCCCTTTATTCCTACCCTGTTTTGTCCATTCTTTTTGTGTTCCATATTTAATAGCCCATACCCAAAACATGCAAGCAAAACTGAACAACAGTGCCCCTCAATGGTCTACCTCTGTAACTGAAAATCGCCAGACACCTCCAGCCCAAGCGCATCCCGGACACCGTACATTCGCGGATGTTGTCAAAACACAATGAATCGAGTAGTTTTATCTAAATAAGTGTAGCGCTTACGGCTTCAGGGATTCCGATCGTACTTCGTGGCGCTCACTTTGTTGCTGGGTTTAAATCATGGACGACGAATGGGAAGAGGAGGTACGAATATCTACAGATAACGCGAAACCCAACACGATGCCATAGCAGTATCGTTAGCGTAGCTTTCTGTAGATACACTTACAGAAATGTCGCCCTGCTCTCAGGTTTGGGGGCTCCAAGGGGTCAAATAAGAGTTCAAATGTATTTAAAGTCAAAAAAAAAATCAATAAATTTTCGTGAAAGAGAACATATTGTTTTGAAAATTAATCTCCACGCGTGATTGCCTGCCTGTTAACATCCCTCCCCGTCTGATTCGATAACATACATGACACATTTTGATAACTGTCTATAACAGTAACAAAAACTATTTTGTCCTTTGATTTAGCTTTAAGCACATTGCAAAGGTTAATGCATTTTGTTTGGGTCACATATTAGGACACCTATGAAAGCAGGTCACTCGGGTGTTTGATGTCTATGATAATACATTGTCTCTATGTGTATTCAGGAGCAGCTGGTTGTTGTGGAGCTCTCTGGTGTAATCAACAGCGAATTTATGTCTGGGACATGCAAAATACTGGTGAGTTGTGAGCAAAGAGGAAAAAACGTTGAATCACCTTGCATGATGTCACCTCACACTGATTCACTTTTTTTTGTTTTTACTACAGGATATTGACAGTGACAAACCTATGATGCAAATTGGACAATGTGTGTTTGCAGGGGAGTATGAGGGTAAGTTAGTACTGACCAATATAAACTGTCATGGTTTCAGGAATAGGAAACAAACTGCATCTTACAACATTGTTTAATCCCTATTATTGTGACATTATGGGCTGAGCCTTAGAATTTCAATATATTTCGCTGTCATTGTTCTCTCAAAGATGCCATTGGAACGTGTGTGCTGTTTGAGGAGGGGCCACACAAAGGTAAGGCTTTACACAATGTATGTGTGAGTTTGTTGATGGTTTTGATTCCAAACGGGAGGCTGTTTTGCTGATGCACCTGTCTGTGTCCATCTGCAGGAAAATCAAATAGCGGTCCAGAGCTCAAGTACATGTGCCACACCACAAAGAAACTGATGATGCAGCGAATATTCCTAACTGAGAAGAAAGAGGATGATACCAGCACAGGTCAGCCAAAACAGCAAACACCTCAATAGCACAATAGCTTGTATTTGCAGTTCTATAAGATGTCAGCTTGACTTACTGTGTTTTTTTTTTTTTTATCTGCATCTTGATGAGTCATGAACACAGCAAGATGAAAATACTATTGTCAAAATCTGAAAATTGCTTCATCTGTTATCCCTACAGGAGGCGGCGTTAGTACTGAAGAGGACACAACCTGTCAAGAAGGAAATACCAACCAAGAAACAGAAATGCTTGGATCAGATTTGGAAAACACTACAGTGGGTTAAGATGAGGTGACATTGCGAAAATTGTGCCGGGTTACTTTGTTTTACAAAGAACACACACTCTGGCATTCGTGAGGCTGCGAGGGACTTTTTGAAACAACTATGTGTCTATGCCGTGATTGTGGAGAGGTGTTCTTCACATAAAAGCGGTCTCATCCACTGGAAGTCTGAACATTGTGCCTCTGATATCACTAACTTTGTGTTTTGTTTGCACTGCAGATGAGAGACAGAATGAGAGAGTTGCTTCAGCTGCACTATTGCAATATTGCGCTGGATAAAGGCTGATTCACAATATAAAAATGCGAAATGTACGTCTGTAAATTCAACATTTTTTTAGATATTTTATACAATAAATATGCATTATTGCTACCAGTATGAACATAGTTTTGTGGTGTTTCGGCCAACTGAAATAAATCTTTTTAAGGTGAATGCATTATATCATTACAGTTATGAGTATGAGACATCATTTATGCTTTTCAGTGGATGTTAACATCAGAGATATACATGAAATTTCTCCTACATGCCTGGATTGTGCAGGAGTTGTTTAATCTGTTCAACTGTGCCAATCATGAAAATACCCTTTTTCTAAACTGAAAAATTAAATTAAAAATGTTAAAGTGTGAAGGTTTTCTTGTGCAGTGACAGAGTTCGCTTGTCCTCATGACAGGAGACTCTCGGTTTTATGAATGAACGAGGTTCTGTTGACGTTGAGGACGTGGCGGTTCTCGGCCAATCCAATCACCGGTGTTGCCTTGAAGCGGGCCAATAGGCGAGCGACATCGCACCGCGCTCCTCGGAGTCTGATTGGTCGCATATTGTTTTAGCACAGGAAGCGTATGGGTGTGTTTCCGGGGGGCGGGACTAAGACTGAAACGACTGAGTTCCACGAAGACGCCGGTGAGTCCCAAGACATTATTGTAGTTTAACAGGGAAATAATAAGAAACGTATCTGTCTTGTAGCTGATAAATAGATATACACAGTACGAATAAACATGTCGTTTGCTATGTATGTTCAATGGACGCGTGAAAATGCATACGAACGGGTAGAAAGAAAGCGGTTAAACAGATTAGCTAAGTCTAATGTTACTACTAAACATTGGTAACAGTGTTTGTTATAGTCAGTTATTGTAAGTGTTTGGAGTGTGTATTAATGCATAGGACGGTACTCTATTAAATATGGTTTAGTATATACAGACGCGTAATGATGAAGCAGTCGACACATTGCATAAAGCTGAAATCGCAAATAACATTTCCCCCCTTAAAAGGCAATATAATGTATGTCCACTGTGTGTAAACAAAATCGATATATAACTGCTTCAAAAGATAGAAGACAAAATATAACATGATAAATAAGACACAGGTTTAATTAAGAGTTTGGATTTTTCAATTTAGTATGGTAAAGATTGAAACTAACGGTCTGCTGATACTTAGTTACACAAGAAGTCCCTAGACGTGCCTATCCTATAAATCACAGGGATGTCAGCCAAGCACTAGAGGTGAAACAAGTGAGGGCTTGAGTCAGCTGGAAGAGATTATCTGAGTAATTCACCACATTACCCGGAATACTTCCTTGTACGTGTCAACATTGTTTCCTTACCGAGGTGGTTTCTGACAGACTGCATTTGTTTGTGTGAGAGTTCCGCCAAGTTCAGTTGTAACTGTAGGCGTTTGTTGTTATTGAACCGCTGGCTCAGACGGTGTTTGTATTTACAGAAGATGGAGCTGCGGCCACTTGTCATGTGCTTTGCTCTCTGTGTGGTTTATGCCACCAGCAAACCCACGGAAAAGAAGGACCGCATTCACCACGACGAACGACTGAGTAACCGAGAACATGATGACGCAGACAACTTTGATTATGACCACGACGCTTTTCTGGGACAGGAGGAGGCCAAGACCTTTGACCAGCTCACTCCAGAAGAAAGCAAGGAGAGGCTTGGGTAATCTTTCCTTTTTCATTGTTCAATTTAAAGTCCATACTTATACTTTGCTGTAGCAGTGACCTAGTTTCACCTCAGGGAGCAGTAAAGTTCATGTTACCTCAGATGACACCGCTCACAGGAGAAATACTATAACAGCAGGAGAATGTGTGTTCTTCCCTCCTTCTATGTGCAGCATGTTGGTTGAAAGAATTGATGGTGATAAGGACGGCTACGTGACCGCAGAAGAGATGAAGCAATGGATCAAACATGCTCAGAAGAGATGGATCTATGATGACGTGGACCGACAGTGGAAGAGTCATGACCTCAACGGTGACGGTCTGGTGTCCTGGGAGGAGTACAAGAACGCCACCTATGGATATATTCTTGGTATGATTGCAGATGCTGTGGATTCACTAGATTGTTCACATGTTTATTGTTTACCTGAATAAAGTTCTGACCGACCTCTGACCTCTTGTAGATGACCCTGACCCTAATGATGGCTTCAGCTACAGGCAGATGATGGCTCGCGATGAGAGGAGGTTCAAAATGGCCGACCACGACACCGACATGAAAGCCAACAAGGAGGAGTTCACAGCTTTCCTTCACCCCGAGGAGTACGACCACATGAAAGACATTGTCGTGCTGGTGAGGGACAAACGCACCCTAACGCAGTAACCGAGGGACAGAAATGTTTGTTTACACTCCTCCTCACTGCTGTGTTGTCCTTGCTTCCTGCAGGAAACAATGGAGGACATTGATAAGAATGGAGATGGTTTCATTGACCTGGATGAGTACATTGGTGAGTTATAACAGCCGGTTGCCATGGCATCATCGATGTTTAATAGCAAAGACAGCATGCAAACTAGGAATTTAATGTCCATTATTTAAAGATGGCAACATTCTCTCCAAACCGCTCACTTCCCTTGCCTGCCTCCTTCCTGTGGTGTAGGTGACATGTACAACCAGGAGGGCGAAGCCTCCGAGCCTGAGTGGGTGAAGACGGAGAGGGAGCAGTTCACAGAGTTTAGAGATAAAAACAAAGACGGGAAGATGGACAAGGAGGAGACCAGGGACTGGATCCTGCCCAGTGACTACGACCACGCCGAGGCCGAGGCCAAGCATCTGGTCTACGAGTCGGATTCAGACAAAGTATGTGTGAACTGATTGTAGAAGGCTCTTTTTCCTTAAGTTTATGTTTTTGTTTAAATGCGGTTTGTGCAGCACGAGTACAACGCACCTCTGTTTGTCGTAGTGCTTCACGGTCCAAGACTTCCAGTTGTGGAAGATCTGACTTGTTAACACATTTTAACTATTGTAGTGCAGCTCTTTTGAACAAGACTCACCATGTTTTGCTTTATCTCCCTTTGTCAGGATGGCCGCCTGACCAAGGAAGAGATTGTGGACAAGTATGACCTGTTTGTGGGCAGCCAGGCGACTGACTTCGGGGAGGCTCTGACTCGACACGACGAGTTCTAAAATCTCCCCCCCTGCCCAAAGACTCTGTGTTCATCTTGTGTCCCAGCTACAACTCCGACCCGACAGTGGACAGTGTCCCCGAAACAAGATGAGCTCAACAAATCCAGCGCCGCGGACATTAATTTATTCAATTTTATGAACGTGTCCCCTTTGTACACACTAAACGTTCTTAGTGTATGTGCGCGGCTCGCATGTCTTCGTGCTCAGTTGTGCACACGTTCGGGATATTCCACCATCCTCTGCTTCCACCACCACGTTTGCTTTGTCTGGGGTCAGGATGAACAACGACAGTGTTAGATGACATTTCGTGAGGTTCAGACATTTCCCCTTTTTGAAAGATTTGACTTTGTGTTTTGTTTTGTTTTGGTTACCTTGATAGAACAAAGTGTTTAGGCTTGCAGTAAACAATTATGTTATTATGTTATTATGTATTACCATGTCTTTTTTTTTGCAATGCACTGGAGGATGAAGAGTAAAGCTAATTTCTAGCCATTAGAATTTACTTTTTACTCCCCTGACTGATCATGTGGTCAAACCCAAGCTGACTAGAAATCACTAGTTGCTGATTCGCCTGTACTTTATTTTCTCTCTGTCTTCACCGATTGCACTACCCTGCAGTTTAGTAATGCTAGACTATCAGCAGCAGTTTGGAAAGAGGAGTAAACATTAAATTCCAACGCTTATGAAGACTATTTGGATTAGTGCAATAGGGTAACAATAGTGGGACCACACTGTTTTTGCTATACTGGTCCCCAAAGCATCCGTTGGAACACAGGCGGTGGGTTCTGCAAGAGGGCAGCTCGTGTTGTGAGACAGATGAAGGAATGGAGATGAATTTAGTTCTTCCAGACAGATTGATGGATGCTTTGTCTTCAAATGCTGCCTACTTTTTCCCCATCACCTCAATCATTGTGCGTGTGTGTGCGCGTGTGTGTGTGTGTGTATGCATGTGTGAGTCTACGTGTGTTTTCTACATATATTACAGCCATTTACGAGTGACTCCCTGCTTCTTTTGTTATTATGAATTTTTGATTGATTTGGTTGGACAACTAATAGCTCATTTATGTGCCAAGCAAAAACAGTCTCGTTTTGTAAGCAGTATCAAATAAATAAATATTCTTCCCTTCTTAGCCTTTCCCTTTGTATTATCACTACCCCCCCCCCCCCCCATTTATAACCACTGGTCATCATTTTTATGGTATTCTGTAATGTGTATGTTTTTATAGGCTCACTGCAGCGACAAGCCTTTCACTAGTGACTTTACTGTAAATATGTCGTTGGTCTGCATACGGAGCACTCCAACAGTCAGGTCCAGTTTGGTGATTGAGAGAAATGTCTCATTAAAAATATTAAATTGAAGCACTTGGTTTTGGGTATTTTGTGACTGTCCAGTGTCCCACACAGGTTGCTTATTTATGCAAATGGTGTTATATTTGACAAAGTTCTCTTAGTCAACCTGCTGTTTTTGTCTCTGCGTTTAGCCAAGGAAAATGCTAAATATACAGTATTTTGCATTTTCTGTTCTCACATCTTGTGGTCTCTGTATTATCTCAATAATTGGGTTTTTTGTTTTTGTAAGGTTACTTGTGTATTTTTCAAATTGGATTTATTTTAAAGTCAAAAAGTGTTCCGCTTGAAGGAGTAGCAAAACTTTAAAGCGCTGCATCTCTAAACGGGTCAATGGGCAGATGGAACCTTAGAATACCGAGGTCACGTTCTGTCCCAGATCTGGTTTCCTCTCAGCCTTCCTCTACTCTGTTCCCATTGTTATCAGACTGCTGACTCACTGATCTCTGAAAGTATTTGGCTTTGGCGTCACATGTTTTGTTACAGGAAAATTATAACCCCTTTACCTCCATATTACCTTACAATCATGTATATTGTAGATCATCAAGATACCTCAAACTGAATACAGATAAAGTAATAGAGGTCTAAATCTCGCCTATAAATCCATGCAGATCCCCACATAGTTTCATTCTTATTTTGCGCAAATTTGAAATCTTGATTATTTAGTAAGTAAATCAGGTTCTGGATAGGATACAATAGGATAGAATTCAAGATACAAGCTCTGTGTACTGTATGTGTTCATATTGATTGTGGAGGAGATGCACTTATAAGGCTTTTCGCAGGATTTATTAATAGTGTTGTGTTTGAATTTGAATCTATTGTAATTTACGCTTAATAGATTTGATTTCAATTAATGTTTGTGCAATAATAGGTATGTAACTGTGACAAAAACATAGTGGATCCAAAGTAATTTATCTCAACCAGATATGTTATGAATGGACCACAGCTTTATTCATATAATTCATCATCATAAAGTACACAAGCTGTGTGTGTTTCCTCTGGAATATTATAGCGACATCACTTACTAAAAGAGATAAAACTGGGATTCAGACGTGCAAGCACGCTTAGCAATTCTTCATCATCAGCCTCTAACTCATCATCATCATCTCCCTTCCCACAGAAATCCTGCATGCTTCCTGGGTTTTCCTGAGTTGAGAGCCTTCTTGTCTGAGGTCCAGTGCCAGTGTCTTCTACCCTCCCTTGGTGTCCTAAATAAGGTATGTCGTCCAGCGATGTGGAGGGCTGATCATCCAGAAAGCAGGCCTCAGACATTTGTTGTGGTGTTACTGGAGGTGTAGTATAAAGAGACAATTCCATATGTACCAAGTTGTCCTTTGTTGCCTCCTCTGTGGATAAACCAGACAAGCTTTTGGTCGGTGTGGAAGCAGTGTACACTGGTTTGGTGGGGGTGCTGCTGGTGTCAGCTGTTGTCATGGCTGGATAAGTTTCTCTGCAGGGTGGCAGGTCTTGGTCGGTGCCAGGTTTGTCCTGTGGGCTGAAGGAAGGATTGCATATTCCGTATTCTTCGCTGCTGAACTGTACTTCTTCCATCTGCGGCATGGCACTGCGGTGACTCGCCTATGAAGCAACCACAGTCAGCTGTTCAGTTATGGGTAAAGGATCACTAAGTTATGTCAAAAAAAGGACTTGTGGAGCGATATCGTTGATGAGAAGCACCAAACACCATTTAGGAGCTTTGCAGAGCGGATGTGTGTGAATGTACGCAATCCTTTAATGGAGTTTATGAGGATTTATTAGAGCACAGGGCCTGAGAACCATTACAAGACGGAGCGCAAAGATATCTCACCTGTTGGAACCGATGTAGACTCTGTGGGAATATATGGAGAATATTTCAGTACGCAAACTTAAACAAACCCTGGTATAATCTGAATCTAGATCACAGAAATGTATTATTGATCTCACCACATTGGGGTGTTTGCCATGCGCCAAACACCCTCTTTCCAGTGGGCCCCGCTGTTCCTTGTGTCTCCTCAGCAGCCATGACAGTGTAGACAGGATACACCCGAGTACACACATGAAGAAAACGCAGAGAGCCAATGCTTTGCCCACCACACAGCCTGTCAGGCGGTCATCTCCCAGTGAACTAAAAGGGACTGCACACAGACATACACACACACACACACACACACACACACACACACACACAGTTTGTTTTGGATTACACACTTACCAGTCATCAGTACTGTCTAAACGGAATGTGAATTTGTTTGTATGTGTGTCTTTACTTGCTTGTTCTTCATGTAACACCTCCACCACTATAGTAGCAAAGGTGGCATCCCCTGATTCCTTGTCTATGGCCGTAACCTACAAATGATTTTGATGCAGGTAAGAATGTCGATTTTTGCTACAGTACTACACTTTTACTTCACCATAGTTTCAATAGTAATGACACACTGGGGATTACAAATGATTTATCCCATTAACGGTAACATTCACTATTATATTTCAGCTTTAACATTTTTCAAAAGCATGCATCAATTTATTTTCTACCTTCCAGGGATTTTGTAATGGTATGAGTATCAACCAGCGGGGTGTGAAAGGTAATCCATCACAATGAACAACACATCAGCGTTATTTGAGTGTCAAACTCAATACTGTATTGTGATACCAAGAACACAGTTCATGAATGCAACAGGTACACCCAAAGATGTCAGTGATATTTTATCATGTCAAACGTGTCAGTATTATTGATGGCACATCAACCGTCCTCCCACACCTCTGTGTTGTCCCAGTTTCATTCCATTATTATACTATGATCCTAGTGATGGATTACCTGTCACAAGCAGCTTTCAAGCATTATACTGAAATGAATGACAACAGAAACCAGCTTTCTGGAAAGAAGCAAATCTATTTAAACCTTTAATGTCTGCCTTGGAAAAAAAGCAATAACTGTATCGCTAGAATAACTGTATGTGATTTGTAGTTATTTACACTTGAGCAAAAAACATGCAGAACCATGGATATGATCATTAACCTTGTGAGTATCATTGTGTTGTTTAGACAAATGATATCACTCATCTCACCTCCAGAATGTGTTTCTGTTTTGGTTGAAGTTGATTGGCTCTGGCGATCACAAGCCCTTCCTGTGTGACATGGTAGATGTCTGTGTGATTAGACGCAGGACTGAGGGTGAAGGAGATCATGGGATTGACATCCTGTCAATCAATAAATGTGAGGGGGAAAAGGAGGTCACAGAAAATTGATCATTTTTGCAGCAACATTTTTTGAATGTGTGTTTGAGTAGAATTGCATACATGCATAAAGTCCTTGTCCTGAACATGTAAGATGAGTGCTTTGCTGCCATAGGTATTGACCAGTGAGGCAGGACTCCTCCCTGCATTTACAAAGCCACGATATTCAGCCACTTCAAATTCTGGATGGAACTGGTTCAGAGCCAGAACACGGACCAATACTGTGGCAACAGCATACTTCCTGGGGTCATTATTCTGGTACGCCTGAGTGAGAGACAGAGATGGTGTGGAAAATAAGTATGGGGGATAGGTACTGTTTATTTTATGTCTAACCTCTGAGTACGTGAGTCTTACCATGACCTGAAGGTGCAGTGTTGGAGTAGCCAGTCTGTTCTTCACCTCTTGGATCAGTCTCACCTCACCTGTGTCTTTGTCTATCAGCAGGCAGCCATCATCATTCCCTGGTATGTATAAAAATGCAGTTACACACATAAACACAACATATTTACACAAATACGGACTTGTGCCTGTATGTACAGTACCTGAGAGGATGGCATAGCTGACTGGGGAGCTGAGTCCTCTATCTCCATCCACAGCATGAATGGGGCCAGGAGAGAAGTCTAAAACAATGTCCTGCAGCATGACACACACATGGACCTTTAGTAATCATAGGCTCATATCACATATCCCTGACTTGGTGTGATTATTGATGGTGCCCAAAACAATACCATGTTCAAATGACCTGAATCTTAACTAACTAACATTAGAGTGTGACACTGGTGATGTTTTGTGTATTTAACATGAGTGATGCATGAGGTTTGGAACTGACCGATTCTCCCTCTGTGATGTTGACTGTGTACACAGGGCCGGTGCAGATTCGAGTCGTCTCATCTTGGAAAAGCAGAATGCAGGGCTGGAATTGCGGATACTGATCATCTCCATCCAGGACAGAGATGATTATAGTGATGCTGGTGTTGAAGTGCTCGGCAGTTGTCATTTCCTGGAGCAATAAGAATACAAGATTCTTTGAGGGGGACATTTCAGTATTCAACCTCCTATGATGGAGAAGCGGATGAATGCTTGAATCAAGGTATGGTAATGCTGTTGTCATGGAAAGCATCAGGAAATCACTTGTAGACTCTACGAATTTGATGAGGCAAGTTGATAGAAGATGCATTTTAGAAAATAGAATAGCCTACCGCAGCATTGATGGTGACATTCAGCATCGTTTTGGTCTCATAGTCCAGAGGCTTGGACAGAACAACCTCACCACTGTTTGGGAGATCAATCTTGAAATATTCTGCATCAGGCTAAACACATACACACACACATGTACAGTCAAAACAAACACCTATGCAGTATTTGTATATTCCACCTATTTAATTTCTTAGATTCATTGTAGGACTCACAGATGTCTGGTCAATGGAGTAAATGATTTTGTCATGATCTGCATCTGTGGCCTGGACAGTAAATATTACTGTATTCACAGGAGTCAGCTGGAAAATATTAACATGTAAAGCAATCAGGCAGGCACTGAACAATACTGTCATATTAATGATATGTTTATGTTTATGCATGCATGGATGTCTATGTGTGTCTAACCTCACAGATGAAAAAGGACCGGATAGCATTTTCTGCGAACACAGGTGCATTATCATTCTCATCTAGAATCTCCACCACGATACTGAACATACTCTGCAGACACAAGAATTTGAGTTTGAATCTGAGGTTACACACAGAGGAGTAAAACTAGACGACAGGGATCAAATATACCTGAAGTATGTCTTCTTCATAACATCTCAACTCTGCAATTAGGACAGGATCAAATGCCTGAAGAAGAGAGGGACAGAGGGAGAGACCAACAGGCTCTTAGACAGTAGTTATATGTAGAATATTATACTAACAATGCACTTATTTTATCACATTCCTCTCTTTTTACACTACTTATCTTCATGATCACATTTTAGCATTGTGAGAGAGACAGACTTCTATTCAGAGTTTGAGTTCACTCTCTACAGATCCCACTCTGGGGCCTTTAAAGGGAGAAGACAAAATTCCCTTACCTCTCGATCGAGGATTCTCTCCGATGACGAGTTTAGGCGAAGGTTTCTTCCATCAAAGAAGAACCAGTCGGCGTCCTCCCCACCGAGGTTCCAGCGAACCCAGTCCGCTGCGACGTCCGTGCTGACCTCAGTAATAATTTCTCCCGGATGGCTGTTTTCTCTGACTGTTGCAAATATCTCCTGACTGTCCAGACATCCACCCGACCCAGACATTCCTGCATGGAAACACGGGAAAATAACATGTGGATGAGACGCGTGTTAATTCTGGCCAGGAGAAGAACTCTAAATGAGGTGTAAGAATGAAGTGAGGTGACGTTAAAGGGCCTCACCGGTGGCCATGTGCAGACACAGGAAGCCCAGCAGGGAGCAGACAAGAGCTTTGCCTTGTGGCATTCTCCATTTTGGTGAGGGTGAGCGTTCAGTGGGGGCCATTCCTGTGCTCGCTCAGGCCTCAGGAGCCTCTTCTGTCCGTGTTCAGAAAGCAAGAAAGCGCAAAGATTACAACTAAAGCCTTTACACTTTCCCTTTCAAGTGTATGAATGAGTGGGTTAGACTGAGCTTCTGTCTCTGACTTGATGGTAACACGTATTAACACACACGCACAAAACACACTGTCTACAATAATTCCCCCAAATCCCCTTTAAGAAGGTTTCTGCCTGGCTTTACCCAGTGTGAGAGAGCAAACTACAGTCCTCTCCCCGCTGCTCATATGTGCCTCACCTCACTCCTCTCTTCATCCCTCCATCACAGACATTTACACGTGCTTATTCATGATACACAACAGTGACCTTTACACCAACACTTCCACGTAGGAGCAGCTATGGCTTTCCTAAAGCTTGTAATTCCTATATGCACATAAATATACATGTCAGTAGCTGTATATCCCAGTTTGAAGTGTGGGGAGACCAATAAATCCTCCTGGTTGACATGCTTCTAATAAATATGCTGCATAGAAACAATTCACCACTCATGTAAAGTAAATACATAAATCCAATACTCCCTCCTGCACAGTCACATATCTAAAGTGTTAGTATAGATATTAACACACACCTGCTGTAAGATCCTCTGCAGGGTTTCCGTAAGCGTCCATATCCTTCTGTTAGAAAGAGAATCTGAGGATAACAAACCTAAAGCCCTGACAATCCACTCAAGCCTATTCAAAAACCCTAGACTGAAGCTTTAAAGAGCAAACAATTGTTCTCACCAGTCACACAAATATATATATATATATATCCAAACACACTCACAGATCCCCCCCCACAGATACATTAAAAAGCAGACAGCAGCTTATGGCGAGTATCTTGGGATAAACTAAGACAAGGATAAAGCCTGCAGGCGAGGATTACTGGCTCGAGGACAAACGTGTGAGCCAATCAGATTACATAAGGAGAATGGACAGCAACCTGAGTGTGACACCAGAGGTCAAAACTCAGTTTAAGACATTTATTTGGTGTTGAAACATTTGATTCACCTCTTCCTCTCTTCTTTCCAGCTGGATCAGATCAGCACTTCCACTCTTCCATCTGATACTTGAGTGTTAATGTGTAAACCTAACCACAAACCACACGCCAAACCATAACCTTTACACTAACTCCTAACTATAAGTCTTAGGGTATAATTCAGCTCCACCACTCCAAAATTGGTCTGGGGATGCGAGTGCACCCTCTGGCAGGCTGGTCGGGCCCATAAAGCAGCTTGGGTGGCAATTTCTGACTAGGAATATTGCCAAAGGTTACATTCTGGCTCATAGACAAATTTCCAAGAATATGATCACAAGTCATTACACTAACCCCAGACTGTTAAACAAAGCCTCATAAACCTTTAACTCTAACCCTGTCACACAACCCTGCAGCAAATATCTTGTTGTAAATGTTTTTTAATTTGTGAATAGATAGTTAAAAGCTTGTATCATGATTTGATATGCATGTTTTTATTTTCATTTACAGCACTCTGATACCTAATAGGTCCTCACAAGGATTAACTATTAAATATCTGTTCACCTTCTGTAGAGTAACTCATATCCTTTAAAACACTTGTCTCAGCATGTGTAGGGGCACACACACACACACAGACACACTCACGTGCACACACACACTCATGCGCACACATAAAATCAAAGGAGCTCTTGAAGGAGCATGTCTGCAAATATCTTCAGGGCTCCAGGGAGGAAAGAGTGTCTGGCTCCATGAGAAATGTTTGGGTTAGTGCAGACAAATCTGTTTGGATTCTTAAGTCTGACTGATTTTACACTGACAATGAATCAGATTGACAATGAATTAATCTATTTCACTGGATCAGGCGTCTCCAACCTGGCCTTCAGTGAACCACATCTATCTTGCTACACTCTGATTTAACCTATTTATTGCAGAAACATAGAGAACTTTGAGACCCCTGACCTAGACTAGTGAGACAGTGAGCCAACAGACAATGAAAGCAGCTATGGTCCAACATGACCACTGGAGGTCAGCAGAGGCTTTGTTATGAGTGATGAGTGACGGGTGAGAAGTTATCCATCTTAGAGAGCCACATCATTCAAATGGTGTTGTGTTCTTAGAGTTAGAAATTGCTAGAAATTAAAAACTTGTATAAATTCTCAAACTCACATTTGTGTCTGTGTGCTGCTGTATCTCTGCAACATCAGTCAGCCACCCTAATTTTTTAGGATTGTCATGGTCTCCTGAGGGTGTTGGTGTGTAAAGAAAAACATGTAAAGCTATCAGCGAGTCGTTAAGGTAAACATTGATTTGCACAGACTGGCATGGGGGAGTCATGCAGGTCTGCTTTGAGTGGAGATGTGAGCTCAAATCAGGTGTTCTTGTAGTGTGTGTGTGTGCGATATCATAGCATCTCATGCTCCCTTCATGAGTTGAAAACAGTCTGGCTCTCCTTCCGTAGATATAATCACCAACTCTATGGAAAGCGATCTGGCGTTTGTGTGATAAGGGACTCTCCTGTCTGCTACACCCATTAGAAAACACCCGGGTGTCCTATCATCACACCACAATGATAGAATAGAGGGAGGAAAGAAAGCCCTGTGTCTCTGTGTGGACATGTCTCAGAGCTATCGTATGTTTATGTGTGCAGAGGGAGGAGAGATGAACAAGACAACAACAGCATGAGGGGGGAAGCTGGAGGGTTTGGGCTGAGTGCAGTGGGATGCACACTGGGGCCAAAGCAGTGAAACATGACTACTTTTGTTTACCCCCGCCCTTCACACACACACACACACACACACACACACACACACACACACACACACACACACACACACACACACACACACATACACACACACACATTTTTGTTGGCTGCTTCCAGCATGGCTCCTCTCCAGTCTCCAGACCAGGTTTTAGCTGATTACCCAAAAAAAAGAGGGTCCTTAGGAATCAGCACCACTGAGCGCCGTGGGGTGGGGATCTTTTTTCCTCCCAAAAAGAGGGAAAACAGGGGCAGAAAGAAAGACAAAACTCCTCTGTTCTTCTGTGACTAGAAACAGAGCGAACCGGGGCAAAAGCACCGGCGACCTCACACGCACTGCACACCTGGAGATCTGTTTGCGTGCGTAATTTTCTCCTGTCTCACCCAAAAAACACAGGCATTTTATACACTGATTATTGTTATTTAGAATCGCCAAGCTTGCACGCCCATCTGTGACTTTGTGATCCCTAAAGAGAAAGTGTGTATAACCTCGAGGGGGGATGTGATCTCTTCTTCTTCTACTTGACTTCTTGCCTGCATCCAGATGTTTCGTGTTTCCCTGCGCGCTCTTGGGAAAGTCTGCTGCACGGGAGAACCGGGAAGTTACTGAGCTGAGGAGAAGCTACAGGTCCGATGCTACAGATGATGGCTTGGGATACACACGCTCGCCTACTTTTTGTGTAAGCAGTTTCTGGATCAATCCCGGTCGTTTTTTTTGGATAATGGAAAGTGGCAAACTGAGGACGCTGGTTCTCCTGCTGGTCCAGTTGCTTTGGGTCGTTGCGCTCTCTGTGCATGGACACTCCAGTCGGAACCACGAGAAGGGTGAGTTTACACCGATACCCGGGGAATCAGAAGGTTACATACGTGTGTTTATGTCGTTATAGCTTTAAGTTATGGAACATGTGGCTGTGGTTGTCAACGATTCGATACAATGCAATGATTGGCTTAAACCTTGCAGCCTGTGATAAATGTAATCAACCAGTGGAAGAAGCGTTAAAATCCTTTACTCACAGTAATGCAATGTTCAACTTTTCACAATTACATAGAAACGTCTAGTATTTAAAGTCCTATTTAATGTAAATTATTTAGTTACTGGAAACAAACATAAACACCAAATTATCAGGATTTCCAATAAACAAAATTGGAGATAAGATGCTTTTTTATGCAACAGTGTGAGAAATGTTTTGAAATTAAATAATGAAATAATGAACTGATGAAATAATGGAAATATTCTAAATCAGAGAAGGAAGTTTCAGATCTGTGACAAACCTGAATCAAGCCTGATAAACAAAGCACTTTTGAATATAAAATATGCAGATGAGTAATTGTTCTTACTTAACACTTAACACACAGATTTGTTGTATTTTACACGGATTCAACATATTTGTGGTTGTGGGTTATGGATAAATATAAATGTGAACATGATGGTGTGAAGTCTGACTTTGTCTAATATTCTTTCCCAGTGATTGACCTTCTGGTTGCTCTAAACATGTCCCAGCCAATAAAGGGTGTGTCCAAACTCCAGGGCAAGAGTCCCGACACTGTTGTGTATCGACTTAGACCCAGAGCTCCATACCTGACCCTCCCTCAGGAATATTCTCACTTCCTGCACTCCACCCTTCAGGGTACCATGGGAGTTCATTTGGTGGTACGACAGGAAGTATTATCAAGGGCCACCCTCCTTTCTCTCTCCTCTGCATCCTCGCCCATTCTTCAGATCATCTCCTCCACTGACAGTAATGCTCTGTATTTGGACTACAAGACTGCGACCGGAGCTCAGCCTCTTGCCAGCGTGCGTTTTCCACAGAGAAACCCCTTTTCCGGGGCAGACTGGGTACAGCTGGCCGTTAGTTTGGAGTCTGATCGATTAGCATTTTTTGTGGACTGTCAGGAGGCTGTGGTTCTACAGAGACGAGGAGAAGAGAGGATCAACCTGGTGCTACCTCAAGATGTTCTTGTCACTCTTGCCAGCACACCAGGAAAGAGTGACAGCAAATTCATTGTGAGTGTGTGAGCTCATCCAGCATTTCCAACAGCAGTTCTAAACAAATAGATCAACACAACAATCTGCATAACTAAAATACATACACATATACATATATTGCATTCCACATTTTCTGCTTCTATTCAGTGTGTATTCTGTGGCTTTCTGAGTCTTCATGTTTGTGTTTCTTTGTGACCTCAGGGATATTTGAAGACAGCTGAAATCTCAGTGAAATCTTACCTGAGGCGACCGTGGCACTGTGACAATGTTACTGGTAAAGGAAGATAATAATCTCATCCAAGACTGTAATCTGTTCTGGCAAACATTTGTATTGTAAAATACTTAATGACTCACATACCCTGTGCTTGTTTAACAGAGGAGCTCTCTTGTCGTGACTCGTGACATAAGTCAAAGTCATATCTAACTGCTCAGGCTTGATTCAGCAACTCTGGCAAGAATCCTGAACAGTGGGATGTATTTTACTTCCAAAATTGATTCTCATTTTGACCTCAAAATCCTGTGGAGGGACCACCCTGGCTGATTTGTGTATTTTTAGATCATATGGTTTGGCCATCAAGCAGGAAGTCTCAGCAAAACATTATCACATAGTTTAGCTGTTGATATTTTCAGGATGTTGTTTACAGTCAATATGTTTTTCTTTAATTCAGAATCATTCCAATCTCTTTGTAGATGATCTGCTCCCATCTCGTCCTACAGATGCTGTCGGCTCAGATTCTCGGGCTGACAGCGGCAGAAAGATCCAACCGGCTGTGTCCGACAGTAAACTTCAGTCCAGCCACAGGCAGCAGGATCAACCCAGCTATTATCCCCAAGACGTCCAGCGTGATCAGCTGCACAGAGGTGTGGTCCTGGGGCCTCCGGGGTCTCCTCAAGGAGCAAAGTCTGGTCCTCAGGCACTGGAAGAGCAGAGGCTAAAGAAGCTGGAGGAGAAGCTGGAGGAGCTGGCTCGAATGCTGGACATGGTCAAAGCTCAGGTTAGTGTTGTACAAAAAAGGTACAGAATGGTGTGTGAGGTCTGTGACACTGTTTGATTAAGGAAATTACATTTTAAAACCAGAATGCAGAGCTACAGTCACGTGTGCAGCACCTGGAGGGATGTGAGTGTGTTCGGCAGCGATGTGTGTGGGAGGGACGTGAAGTGGAGGAAGGCCAGCGCTGGCAGACTGACCTCAACACTGTCTGTGTGTGCACATCTGGAAAGGTCACATGTCAGGCTAACATCAAAGGTAAAATGGCTTAGCTTCTTTCGGTCTTATCAGTCTGTCTGTCTCGCCCCCGCTCTGTTTATTGTCTCTCCTCTTGCTCTCTTTCTTTGTCACACACTTACAAAATCTCCTACAAACCATCCCATCCCACCATCCCAGTAGTGATATTAATGTTGCTGGTTTATGTTGCTGTTGGATTGTTGTTGTGATTGCCTCCTGTTTGCTCATGACTTGGCTACAGAACACAGTTTGCCTGCTGTACTGAGTGAGTCTGTTAGCAGCACATTGCTTCACTTTTGTCCCTTGTCACTGCTGGTTAGTGGGGTTAAAGGCTGAGGAAGTGACCCTGTGCCCCCCTCTCCCACTTTTCCTCATGTTAGAAACCCCAGCTAGAGACATACTCTCAAGGCATGTGGCCCTTAAGGAGTCGCTGGGTTTATAATCTCACCCCTGGCCCCTGTGAGGGTTTGAGCAGCAGACAAATTTGCTTCCCTGAATGTCTGCGGGGAACAATGCAGAGATGGGATGTGTTTAACATTTCCACGTTCAACCATTGCTATGTTACTTGGATTGGCATGTGTTAGAATAGACTGTGAATACAAGAGAACGAACATGAAGGCACAAAAAGACAACAGGGCCTCAGTGACTAAGGTTACAGTTACAAGATTCAAGAGATTTTATTGGCCTTTTGCAAGTACAGGGTAGCACAAGTACGCAGGAATTCTTGGATGTTAGTCTTCAGTCAGGTTTATGAGCAGCTAATAAAGACCCAAAGTCTTGACGGAGTATTTACATTCCAATTGGGGGGTGATGGTATTCCACTTTGTAGTATGAAACGTGATAACTCAGGGAATTGCAGCTTCATCCGAGTCTTAAGGATGAATAAATGGAGGATAGTTCCTCAAAGGAGCCTGCACGTCATGTCAGAGTTCTGTTCACTTCCTTCGTTCTTATGATCTGCTTTCCCTCAAAGGCAGTCTGTTGGTTGGATTTCAAACGGCTGTCGTCTTTGCTCTTCATCAATCATCTACCTTGATCTGGGTCACCAGGCTTATTGCCATGGTTACCATAAGGCTGTTTGCAATTTGAGCAATTGTTTCACAGAGTAGCTGGATTCATGTATTGTAGAAGATGCCACTGCTGTTGTGGCTTTTAATGACATTTGACAGTGAAACCTATTGAGTCTTCTTTCTAAAATATAGACGATAAGTATCACAATTGAAGTACATTTTCCAAAACAACCATGACTGTGTATTATATATGTTGAATAATTCATACCAGATTTTCCCAGTTTCAGTTTCATGTCCACACTATTAAAATTAACATGCATAGATCCGTCATAATGAACAAAACAAGGCTGTAATACTATTCTGTAATTGGGAGACAAAATAGTTTAACTTTAATTGTTGTTGATGTGCTTCAGTGCCCGAGGGAAAGAAGGAAATGTCTCACTCTGAAAACATATGGAATAGCTTCAACCTAATGGTTTCATAGAGTTGAATCACAATACTAAACATCCAAAGCTGATTAGTCTTGGTAATATCTGAGTCCTCTACAGGCCTTGTTTTAAGTAATGTTACAGTATACAACTTGCACAGAATGGGCTAAATAATTGATGCGGTCCCTTAAAATGAACAGCTTACATTGCAAAGGCTGTACTTGCTTATAGCTCCACATAAAGTGAAACTAGTGAAACGGATCCACAACTGCAGTAAAGTTCTGCAACCATCTGTCAGAGTGAAGAGAGAAACCAGAGAGAAACCTTCAGCACTGATGTCAATGTTGAACAGACCTCATTAAGGATTCCCTCTGTCTATTCCCCACACGCAGTTACATAAACTGCGTTCTATTTTGCACATTGTGTACATTTTAGACACATATGTAATACACATGTGACCACACAGCCCACTGTCGCCTCTCTCCGGGACTTTTCTCACCCCTTCGGCGACTCTCTCTCTGTCAGATCTCTTCCTTTTCATCCGTCTATTCCCTTAATTGTTGCTGCATGTCGGCCACAAGGGTCCAATGGCACCCTGTTTATACACACTCGTAGACACACACTCCCCACATACACTTTGATCTTATGCATGCTTGGTTGGCTAGAGGAAATGCCTGTTGCTCGCTGGCAAAGGAGGCAGCCTCACTGGCCTCCCTCACTCTGTGATCATTGCCCTCTGTCACACTCACAATTGACTCATCTTTACTGGAATCGTGCAAACTAAGCAAAAATATAAGTTTGATCCGTGTTGCGTATATAATAAGCTGCAGACAAGTTTTCTTATACCCCCATTACAATCACTGAGACAGCTGTAGAATCAGGGAAGTGGTATGGGCTCCTCATCTGTTTTGTTGGTAATTCTTCGAAAACAAATCTACCTTGTCCTCTGTTTATGTCTCTGTCTGTCCTTCCAGTAAATCTTCTACAGCATCAGTAGGCTCAGCTCAGCAGTAGTGTGGGCCGGAGGGCTGCAGGCACTTTTGGTTATGGTTACGCCCCATAAAACTTTGTGTGTGCGAGGGTTCATGTGTGTATTACATCAGGACTGCACTGATCTGAGCTGAGCAGATGTTTCCCAGTGACCTAGAGCAAAGGTGAAGGAAATCTGCAAAGAAGGAAGGTGATGAAAAGGAGGGTAGGGAGACGAACCAGCTGTATTGTCAATCATACTGTTTTTTTCCCTTGTCTCCTCCCCAGAGTGTGAGCTGGATGGTACAGCCCATAATGCGTCTCACAACACTCTGGATGGCTGTCAAACCTGTACTTGCAGAGTGAGTATTTTGGATGCTTTTGGAACTCACACAAACATATTTACGGAGGCTGAATGATTTTGTCTGTCCTTGTCCAGGGTGGTCATAGGGAATGTTCATCTCTTCCATGCCCCCCGCTGGACTGCACAGAGCAGGAGACGGTACCTGGAGAATGCTGCCGGATATGCAGAGGTCAGGTCTCATTAAACAATTAAACACTGAAATGCATTCACGAGCGTAACACAATGTCACACTTACAAGCTTAGTTATTTAAGTGTTGTATTTAAGTATGTGGGACAAAATGGCTCTGAGGGCTCCCTACCCATGTTATAGGTTTACTGACAAATTTGTAAATCGCGTCTTCGCTCAAATAAATGTAAATTCTAGGTTTATCACTATAAAGGTTTCTATTTGTACACATTTACCCGAAGCCCATTGGAATACCTTCATACAAAGAAATAATATGTATGCTAAATTAAGTGTTTTTTACCTTATGGATGATCGGAGTTCATTTCATGTAACCTGGAGCGATCGTATGCAAAAACAAAGTAGTCTGATTGATTGATATGACTTGGAATGTACAATTAATGCTTCTTTTCTTGTCAATCTCCTAAAGGTTATGAGAAAATCCATTAAAACCCAAATCTGTCATGATTGATTAAGATGTGGTCAGTTTCATTCTACACAGCGAAAAAGTATCAATATATTGATCTGAAGTCAAATGTTTGATTTGCAGGCTGCGTCCATTCTGGTGTCCGGTATGATCACAGAGCGAAGTGGAGGTCAGGAGAGAATCCCTGCTTTGTCTGCGACTGTTCGGTTAGTCTATTACAAACTATCTCCCAATTTCATCTCCATTCCTCTTGTGGGGCCTTATATCTAATGACATCTTTCCTCTCCTCTAACCAGGAGGGCCGTGTTCAGTGTGACAGAGAGAGGTGTCAAACCTCCTGTAATAACCCTGCTTCTCCTCCGCTCAATACCTGCTGCCCAGTCTGCCAAGGTGGGATTCTCTTCCTGCTGTGGCTGTGAGTGTATTCAGGGGACTGCAGCGATACGTTGTGTGATCATGTGTGTGTCTTGTAGGCTGTGGTGTGAATGGTCATGACTTCTCTAACGGGGCTGTGATCCCTACTGGAGACCGCTGTCAAGAATGTGCATGTGAGGTACGTTCATCATCATCTGTTTTTATTATTCATAAAGTAGTTAGGACTTTTTTCCTATTGAAGTACATGTACGTGGTCTTTTCTAGAATGGAAACGTGGTGTGTTCCCCCCTCCCCTGCCCGGCTCTGTCGTGCCATAACCCTGTGCATCGCAATGGAGATTGCTGTCCACGGTAACAAACCTCGCCAATCCATTTCCTTCAACTCCCTTAAAGTGTGTTTTCTGGGACATTTTGTGGTTTAGACAAATATGATGAAGGCAGTTTTTTTCTCAAAGCAAACATTGTGGTTGTGCATCTTACCTGTAGGTGTGAGCAGTGTGAATATGAGTCCAAGGTGTATCAGGATGGACAGAGCTTTCCCTCACGCACAGACCCCTGCACACACTGCCGATGCTCTGTGAGTAACATCTGGAAAGCTCTTGTACCCATGTGATGATCATGATACTGGTGAAACATGATCTTGTAGGTTGTATTGCGTTTTTTAAATATGAGCTTTGGATTTATATGAATGTCAAAATCTGTGTGTGTTTAGGCAGGCAAAGTGTCTTGTGAGCGTATGGATGCATCCTGTCCCACAACGCGCTGCAGTCATCCAGCTAAGCCCAAGGGAGAGTGCTGTCCCACATGTGATGGTCAGTACATGTATGTACTTGTAAAGATGTGGATGAGGAGTCCACCGTCTTTCATAAATACACTGTATGTGTGTGTGTGTGTGTGTGTGTGTGTGTGTGTGTGTGTGTGTGTGTGTGTGTGTGTGTGTGTGTGTGTGTGTGTGTGTGTGTGTGTGTGTGTGTGTGTGTGTGTGTGTGTGTGTGTGTGAGGCAGTAGTCGAGTGGGTAGAGCTTCCGCTTAAGAACCAGAGGGTTGCCGGTTTGAGTCCCTGCCGAGGTGCCCCTGAGCAAGGCACCGAACCCTCAACCCTCATGTAATGTAAGTCGCTTTGGATAAAAGCATCCGCCAAATGATCGTAATGTAATGTGTGTGTGTCTACCTACAGAATGCGAATATGACCGCAGGATTTTTGCTGATGGGAAAGTGTTCATCCCTCCTGGCAGTGGACCCTGCCTGCAGTGCAGGTGTAAGGCAAGTCCACACATTCAGTGGAAAAACAGGGCAATATGTGTGTTTTGTGTGTGTTTTGGGAAGAAACAGTTAATAGCTAATTCACAAAAAAGCTACTTAACAGCAGCATAATAAATAAGCATCATGACCATTTAAGATCAGTCATAAGCTTCTGTAATGTTATTTAACACACTGCTGTAACATTTCTGATATGTTGCTATAAGGGCTGTACCATGTAAAAGCTATTGAAAACAGGTGTGTTAATGAGCGGCTGCGTATTTATGAGCCCTTACCTTCTTTTATAAATCTGTATGCTCACTTGTTAACACGCTAACTTTATGTTTTAGGGGGGAAACGTGATTTGCCATGAAGAGAAGTGCCCCCCTGCCCAGTGCTCCAACCCTCTTGTAGATCCACATCGCTGCTGTCCAATCTGCAAAGGTATTCACACACACTAACGCACGCACACACACATACATAAGGTACAGCTGTGAAAATTCATGTCTGTTATTCTAGTGTGTGTGTTGGAGGGAGTGGAATTTGAAGAAGGATCCAAGTGGCACCCAGCAGGTCCCTGCTCCAGCTGCACCTGTGTGAACGGAGAGACTGTGTGTACACACACACAGTGTCCCCCCACCCACTGTCTGCATCCCACCAAGAATGCAGGTAAGATTGTGTGACTGTCTTTGTCTGTTAGTGTGTGTGTGCGTCACTCCAGGTGATATCATTCCTTCTCCAGGCTCCTGTTGTGCAGTGTGTGAAAGCTGTACCTATAAACATCGTATCTATAGCAACAGGCAGAGGTTTACGACTCCTGACCAGCCCTGCCACATCTGCACCTGTCAGGTAAGCATGTTGCACAGGCTCTGTAATGGCTACCTTAACAAACCCGCTGACACACACTCTCTTCCTCCTCAGGATGGCACTGTGGAGTGTCAGACAAGACCGTGCCCTCCTCTCAACTGCACAAACTCACAAACACCCCCTGGAGAGTGCTGCCCTAAATGTCCAGGTACACAACTTTGTGATTTCTTGGCAATTCAGGTTATTTTCTTTGTGTTTGTATTTCTTTCTGTCACGTGTGTGTTGGTGTCTTTTCCAGACTGCTCCTTTGAAAACCACGTGTTTGTCGACGGAGAAGCTTTCCCGAACCCTGTGAGTGTGTGTGAGGAGTGTAAGTGTTTGAGTGGCAGAATTGACTGCCACCAAGCACAATGTCCTCATCCGCACTGCAACGCGCCTCTGCCTGGATCGTGCTGTCGGAACAACTGCAACGGTGAGGAATTCTGACTCCGTGAGGAATACCAGGACATTACACAGCATGTTAATGATAATATTCCTCTTCCTTCAGGCTGCAGTTATGCTGGGAAGGAATATCCCAATGGTCTGGAGTTTCCCCACCCTACTGACCCATGCAGGACCTGCAACTGCATTGTATGGATGAAAAGAAACACAACAATGACCACCTGTGGATTATACGAGGCAGGTTCTTATGTCAGTCTGTGTTGTGTTCATTGTAGAACGGGAATGTCCAGTGCCTGATGAAGAGGTGCCCGACCCTGCCCTGCTCTAATCCAAATCTACTGCCTGGGGAATGCTGCCCCCAGTGCCCAGGTAAAAAACTGCATGGTAGAATATTTTTAAACACTGGAGAAGAAGGTGTTTTGGTTTCTATTTTAGTCAACCAGCTTCCAATGGTGTTGAAGTGATAATCTTATGCAGCTTGTGATGTTTCATGGTCAGAAACAACTTTTTATCCATGTTCCTTTAGCTCCTCCATCCAACTGTGGGTACAAACACCAGCACTACAGACACACAGAGCGTTTCTACGACCCATCTGACACCTGCCGATCGTGCGTCTGCACTAATGGGACCGTCCATTGTCAACGCAAGCCCTGCCCCTTCGCCTCATGCTCCCACCCCATCACACAGGACTGCTGCCGGACATGTGAAGGTAAAATTTCTCAAGTTTTCTCTCAGGTTTTGGCATTATAAGCAGTATTTGAATATCATTCCTCTAAATGTGCCTCCCTCTGCAGGATGCCTACACGAAGGCCGAGAGCGAGCTAGTGGTGAGATATGGGATGACGTGTCAGACCCATGTGGTCGGTGTGTGTGTCGTGAAGGCTCTGTCAGGTGTGAGAGGAAGCGATGTCCACCGTCCAACTGTGACCACCCGGTGCAGAGAAAGTGCTGCAAGACCTGCGATGGTGAGCGATCGTCAATACACTTGAATCCCCCTGCAGTTCTCATCAAACTGTGACAATATACATAACCTCTCTCACCTTCTACGTACAGGCTGCTTGTTTCATGGTACAGAATATCCTGAAGGCACTGAATTCCGTGATCGCCAAGACCCCTGCAGTGTGTGTTACTGTAATGCAGGGAATGTGGTCTGCTCCAAAATACCTTGTTACGGTGACTGCAGCCACGCTTACAGACCACCTGGACAGTGCTGTGGAGAATGTGAACGTAAGTACACACACACACACAGCATGTATAGTCGTTAAAACACTGCTCACATTCTAAATACATAATCTTAATTTATAATTTATAGTACATTAGGAGAAATTTAAGACTTAGATATCTTCTGTAGAGGTAATATTAACAACATTTAGGCAAAAACACAGACAGTAACATCATAAGGAAGATGAAGACAGTAATTGATGTAAATACGTTTTTCAGTTTGACTATCATTGTTTTGTTTTGATGATAACATACTGTAAATCTGTCTTTCTTTGACAGGTTGTTTCTATAATGGTGCAGTCTTAACAAGTGGTCAGTCCTTCCCTGACCCGAGTAACCCCTGCTCAGAATGCACCTGCAAGGTAATGTAATCGAGCACACACACACACACACACACACACACACACACATTTCACACACCGATTCACACACACATTCCTGTCAGTTCAGACAATGTGTGACACTCATTCCCTTACAGAGAGGCTCAGTGCAGTGTGTGAAGAAGCCGTGTCCTGCAGCGCCCTGTCCTCACCCAGTCACCACCCCGTGCGGCTGCCCAGTCTGTGACGGTGAGCCGGCTCCTAAAGCACAATGCTAGATAATGTAAATAACAAAGAACACTAGATAATTAATGCTGTACTTTGCGTTTAGGTTGTCTGTTCCGAGGTTTGACCTATGCTGACGGACAGGTCCTCCCCGGGGGACAGGGGGGACAGGGGGAGTGTCAGGACTGCACCTGCTCAGTGAGTGAGACAATGACTCGTTCAAATTTTTGTCTGTGCACCATCACAGCTATTTTTATTTGTGTTGTTGGTTTGTTTTTTGTTGCTATAGAGGGGTGAGGTGGTGTGTGTGCAGCTAAGATGTCCCACAGTGCCATGCCCGCACCCAGCACTGGACGGCTGTGCATGCGGTGTGTGTGATGGATGCCGATTTACTGGAAGAGATTGTTTTAACGGGGAAAGATTCCCACACCCGACAGATCATTGTCAGCTATGCTCATGTTTGGTACGCTGCACTTTTGAATGCATTTGTTTTCATTAATGTATACATGCAAGGTATCACTAGCAAACATATACATTAAAAACATTGTCAACTTGTGTGTGTTTGTGTGTGCAGAATGGTGCAGTGGTGTGTGCGCCTGTGTCTTGCCCGGGCGTTACATGTTCACGTCCAGTGACCCTACCAGGGGAGTGCTGTCCCGTCTGCACAGGGGTCTGTCTGCATCATGGGAAAGAATATCAATCCGGATCTACTTTCACTCCCCTCTCTGACCCCTGCTCCTCCTGCTCCTGTCTGGTCAGTCATATATTCAGTAGTTTGATAAGATTTGTCATATTTTTTCCTATTTATTCTTCTTATTCTTTCTTTCTTCCATCCCTTCATAATCACCTCCGTGCAGAACGAGGTGGTGAACTGTCAGAAGAAACCTTGTCCGGTCCAGTGCTCCCATCCCGTCCCTTCAGGTACCTGCTGCCCGGTGTGCGACTCCTGTCAGTATGAGGGTGTCGTCCACGCTCACGGTCGCACCTTCTCGCCATCCTTTAACCTCTGCCAACGCTGCACCTGCGTCAGGGGCACTGTCACCTGTGTGCCCCTCAGCTGCCCTCCAACACCCTGTGCCCGGCCCATTACCAAGCCGGGACAGTGCTGTCCCCAGTGTACAGGTATAGTCATCAATTGCTGACATTAATGATAAATATTTCAATTTGAATGAAATAATTCAGGAACTTGCTCTCTTCCCCTCAGCGTGTATGCTGGAGGGACAGGAGTACGCCGATGGTCAGACATGGGCTCTGAGTTCCAATCACTGCTCCACCTGCACCTGTCAGGTTTGCGCCCGCACACTGTCTGCGTCTTTTTTCCCTCTATATTTGCATCTGCGGTGTGTTCAAATGCTTATGTGTCTCCCAGGCAGGTGAGGCGCGATGTGTCCCTCCCGAATGTCCCAAGCTGGCCTGCATGCATCAAGTAACAGATGTGGGATCCTGCTGTCCTCACTGCAGAGGTAAATGCAGCAGAATACATAAATCTTAGTTGAAGAGGGGAAAATGTTTCCTCATGACACAACTTTTCTGCTCAGGTTGTATGTATGGAGGAGAGGAGCATGAGGAAGGCAGCAGCTGGTTTGCAGACTCCACCCCCTGTATGACCTGTATGTGCGTGGATGGAGTAACCACCTGCTCCGAAGTGCGTTGTCTGTCTCCCTGTATTAACTTGATCAGTGTGCCTGGGGAGTGCTGCCCTGTGTGTGCTGGTGAGTAAATACACACCCTATTTTCTCCTTGCTATTTGGAATTGTACTACATATGAGCACAAAGAGTATAACACATTTCTTCCTGTTGGCCCAAAGTACCACTAGGGGGCAGTGAAAAATGTTCAGACATGAGGACAACAGGTTAAGCACAATGATGTATGAAGGTGTAGGCAAGGAAAAATGTAATGTCCACATATGAGGACACAGGCTCTCAGGAAGTTGAGGAGCCAAAGCTTAATCAGGGTTATTTCATTGCTCCCTTTTTTTGTGTTTGATTGTTTTATATGATTGTGTTTGACTAGACTGTGTATTTGAGGGCAGCGTGTACGGCCCAGGAGACAGTTTCCATCCAGCCGGGGACCCATGTCAGGTCTGCACTTGTGAGGTACGACGCAATTAACCCTGAGATCTTATGCATTAGTACTGATTCTTGACTTTCAAATCAGACTGTGTTAGCGTAACCAACCTTTGTGGATCTCAGGTGATGCCGGATGGAGAGCAGCATCTGAGGTGTTACCGCAAACAGTGTCCCAGTCTGGTGGACTGTCCTAAGAATAACATCTTGTTCTCTGGACCAGACTCCTGCTGTCCCGTGTGTGCGCGTCAGTACATTCATATTTGCCACATCGCATTTTTGTTGTACAGTACACTGCATGTTCTTCTGAATCAGCTCTGTAACGTGTGTTTGTGTGTGTGACTAGAGCCTCTCAGTAACTGCACCTCTACCCTGATTGGTAATGAGGTCTTGGCCACAGATGACCCCTGCTTTACCTGCCAGTGCAAGGTACAGAAACAGATTAGGGGATAAGTGGATTAGTGGAGATGTAATTGTTGAGTTGTTGGTATTCATCAACATCTTTAAACCCTTGCAACCCCATAAACACTTTCATATGATGATACAATGAACGTCTGTGATTTAGGACCTGACATGGACCTGCCTACACCAAAGCTGTCTGCCCCTTACCTGCCCTCTTACTGAGCAGTTCATGCCCCTAGATTCATGCTGCCCTGTTTGTAAAGGTGAGATCATTTCAATTCACAGGTCTCATTGGTAATAACCCCTCATACTCCTGAAAGTTCTCCTGCCACAGCTTATATAACACTGTGTGTCATTCAGATTGTGTGATTGAGGGTCAGAACAGACGTGTTTCCAACGGCAGCAGCTGGACGGACAGCGACGACGACTGCGTCACATGCACCTGTAATGTGAGTCAGAAAAAAATCCTTTGGAGATGGAAGAAAACAAACATGGATGAGCTTTTGGAAGTCAGTTAATGCTCATATTTAAGCAGACAAGTCAAAATTATATACATTTACATAAATTACAGATATATTATGAGATAAATCTAGAGCTCAGACTAAATGGAGATTGTTGACAGTGCTTGAGACTCTTTCTATCTTTATGCATCCACAGCGGGGCTATATTGAGTGTAGTATTGAGGAGTGTTTACCTGTTGTGTGTCTGGGTGGACATCAGCAAGTGAAGATTCCAGGGAAATGCTGCTATGAATGCCAAGGTATAACACTCTGCCAACACACTTAGCATCCCTCGGCATGTTTACGTGAAAGCTCTACATGTCAAGTTTCATGCATGTGTCTTTATGTGTGTGTGTGTGTGTGTATGCTAGATGCAGGGGTGTCATGCTTGTACCAGGGAACCGTGTATCAGTCTAATGAACAGTGGGAGGTGGATGAGTGCACCAGCTGTACATGTGTATTTGGGGATGTGCACTGTCACAGTGAACGCTGCCCTCCACTCACCTGTGAAACAGTTAGTATCCAAACAAATACACACTTTCCTTTTTTGACTTTCCTCTTTTTCTCATAGTCACATTGACAGTATGTGTGTGTGACCCTATGTGTGTTTGCGCTCAGGATGAGATGCCAGCAGTTATCCCGGGCTTGTGTTGCCCCCACTGCCTGCCTCGTCCAGCCACCTGCATTGCCTTTGGAGACCCTCACTACAGAACCTTCGATGGTCGCATGCTGCACTTCCAAGGAGCCTGCACATATGTACTGGCACAGGACTGTGAGGGTGGAGACTTCAGGTGAGATTATGTCAATTCACACAAGAATAACAATCTCAAAACCATGTCATTTTTTCAGGTAATGGAAAATTAGAATGTAAACCGTCTTTATCTGTTTCTCAGTGAAAGTCATATTTGTTTGTGCAGTATTCACGCCACTAACGATGATCGTGGACGTAAAGGAGTGTCCTGGACCAAAGAGGTGACAGTGTTTATCGGAGACGTCACTGTGCAGCTACTCCAGGATTGGGTTGTGAAGGTTTGTGTGTAAAAAACTGAAATTGTTGTTGTTGTGCAGTTAAGTTTGTATTTTGCAACTACGCAGTTTTCTCGTCTTCAGGTCAATGATGAGGTTGTGACTTTGCCGTTCCTCAAAGAACCTTACATCTATGTAGAACGCCAAACCAACACTATCTTACTCAACACCAACATTGGGATAAAGGTGCAGTGTTCTCTGTCCTCCATCTTCTTTATTTATGTGTTTCGACTTCAGGTCACCCTCAAATCTTAACCCTCCACATTCACTGGTCCACATTCAGGTGCTGTGGAGTGGACGTTCACACCTGGAAGTGAGTGTGCCAGGTTCCTATAAGGGCCACACCTGCGGCCTCTGTGGAAACTTCAACAGCTTCCACCAAGATGACCTCCGGATGCCCAGCGGAAAGCTCAGCCTGTCAGAATCTGACTTTGGCAACAGCTGGAGGGTAATTAAAAAACCCATATGCATATGAATCTATAGGGAAATTATTATAAGATTAGATTATTATTACTATTACTATTATTATAATTATTATTATCATTATTATTATTAGTAGTAGTAGTAGTAGTAGTAGTAGTAGTAGTAGTAGTATTAATGGATATAGAAAAAAAGCAAAGTCTAAATTAAATAACCTTAGTCTGATTTTAATTGGAATTTTATTTTGATACTAACAACTGTTTTGGAATGTTTTAAATGGGAGAAAATCTAGTTAGGCAGGAACAGATGAATTTTGATTTGTTTGAGTCATGGTTCAAAAGTTATTGGCCAAAATGTGGTAAAAAAGTGGTAATTACAGCGCCACCATCAGGCTCACCAGTACCAAACTTTAATGGCATCTACCCTGGATCGTGTCTAACTGGTTTCATCAAAATCGAATTGTGACTTTTGTGTATAAATGCATGAAACACGGAGGATGTTAACCATTTATGGTCATGTAACCATTTTAGGTCAGAAATAGTAGTCATTCCCTCTCAACCTGTCGTCCTGGTGAGGATGTGGACCCCTGTAAGGATGCAGGCTACCAGGCCAGGAAGGGGGCTAATGCTCGCTGTAAGGTCCTGAAGTCTGGCGTGTTTAAGCCCTGCCACCGTGTGGTTCCTCCTGAGTCATGGTACGGAGCTTGCGTGTACGACCTTTGTGCCTGCGGGGCAAACATCGACGAGTGTCTGTGCGACACGCTGGAGGCCTACGCTGGTCAGTGCAGAGAGGCTGGAGTCGTGCTGCAGTGGAGGAGCCCATCACTGTGCGGTGAGTAACACACACTTGTGCATGTACTGTTCATGATGATATCCCATACCACAAAATGACCTGATTAAATGTTACATCTCTTCTGGCTCCATTATCGATTGAACCATTCTGCAACAAATCAATGCAAGATACCAACACCTGCATAGAAACCTTTCAATTTTCTATTAATTCCTCCAAGTCACCAGTACAGATCACCCCTTAGAGAAATGTCTCACTTTCTCCTGACTCTCTCAATCTTCACTCTGCCTGTCATCCACAGCTGTTGGCTGTCCAGTGGAGAGGGGCTTTGTGTTTGACGAGTGCGGCCCCCCCTGTCCTGTGACCTGTTTCAACGTGGACGTACCACTGGGGGTGATAGAAAGCCACTGCTTCAAGCCGTGTGTTCCAGGCTGCCAGTGTCCTGCTGGTTTGGTTCTACACAACAACTACTGCATACCTCCAGAAAAATGCCCCAAGATCATACATGGCAACCCTTCATAACACACAGATATGGAATTTCTTGCACAAGTGCACGCTAGCACACACACACACACACACTCACGGACTACCACCTCTGATAACATCCCACTCTTTGACTGTGTTCGCACTCTTTGTTATATGAAGCTAAAACTGTCTAATAAATGTTGTGATCCTAAATCCCCATAATGGTGAAATACTGTATTTTTTTCAACATTTGTATATATTATATAGCACTGAATGTTAATACTAGACTAAGACTCTGTTTATGTTAACATTCCACTTGTCCTTTGGCACTTTGCTAAACAGCCTTTATCTGACAGTCTACATGACATACATATACACTCAAATTACATAGATATTCTTAATTACATGAATATCTATGGTCAGCACTGGATGACATCTGTTACTCTATGTACAGTGTGCAAAATAAGCAGATGATCTTTGTTTTTGTTCCTTAAATACAAATAAAGGTTTCACCAACTATCTGTGGATTTGCATTTTCTTTGAAAGATGGAGACAAAATGACCATAAAAGCATGTTTTTGGCTGAGATCCACCAACTTTCTCCCGTTGTTTTCTACACAGGTAAAATGTCACATGCTTATGTATGACATCGCTCTCTTGGCCGTCTCCCTCTGACAGATACACTGTCACTTTTGTTGCGTGGTAACCTGATCTAGCTGCTCGGCTGTAACTATAGCAATAGCCTGTATAATTTATCAGCCTACAAAGGTGAAAACATGGAGCAGGTAAGATGTGCAAAGTTGACCGAGAGGTGTGTTTGTTTTCCATGTGTGTAAACTCAATCTAATGCTGGCTGTGTGTTGCGTTAGGACTGTATTGTTGGTCTCTACCGTTCTCTGGGTGTTTCCGTCGGGGCAGAGTTTTCCACTGAAGATGTGAGTGTGCTGTTTCGCAAAGTGTTTCATGTGCACTCCACCACAGATGAAGCACACATGGCTATGAAGAAGGTAACAGCTCAGTGAGCAATGGACACACACTACAGACACATTAAAACAGCTTCAGATGATCATTTTACAAACCACGATCATACATGTTAAGATTGCCGGGGAGGAAGACAGCTGGTCCTGTGTTGGTGAGAACGTGCTGGATGTTCTTCTAGAAATGGAGCGAGAGAGAGAAAGGAAGGAAAAGGTTTTTATCTGTATCCATCATCGATTTGATTTTGGTAGAACATCGTCTGATCAAGATGCAAATTTCCCTTTTCATTTCTGTCTTACCTATCTTCAGCTGTACTGGGACCTCCAGTTGCTAAATACAGGAAGTCTGGACAGTCTTTACAGGATGGACACACAAGTTATGATGGATGCTTTTGTGCCGAGTTGCCCGCAACCACGGAAAAATGCAAACCCCATTGTTAAATCTCACAGCCAAGCAGATTCCGGATCCACACAGTCATGCACCATTGATAAAGCCTGCTCACAAGTACGTGTGCTTCCAGCATAATAGGTTTTCTCCTGCATGGAGGCCTGTAGTCCATACATCATGATTTGGTTTTACACACAGAGGAGGAGCTTTGCAGAAAGACAAGCACAGCAGAAAATAAGGAAGGGCATGTGGAGGCTGAAGAAGGCGTCCAGGCAGCGCTGGGCCAGGTGAGTATCCTTATCCTCTCAGCAACAAACAGAAGAAAGTAAAATGGAATTTCCTTGATTTTTCATTTTGTAATTAAACATAGTGCCACTTAGGTGATTAGAATGTTGCTCTCATTTGAAGGTTAGAATTCATCGCCTTGAATAGAGCAGTTTTTTGTTTATGACTTAATTACTTTTATCATGGCAAAGTGCATTTTTTAATGCAATAATTATGCTTTGAATAGAGATGTTTTACTTTCTTGGATATTTACACTCCTTAAGAGACATATTTTACTCTTCTTATACTAAAAAGCCTTGGTGATTTATACACCATTACATTTATCCAACATTTTAACTAATCTAAATAGGCTTGAATTGATATGAGGTGCTTTCATGTATCTGTGTTTATCTTCTTAGATTGGTGGCAGAGGGCGTGCAAAGCATAGTGCCCACGCTCTTGCAGGACCAAGGGCTAGGGGTCAGAGGTCAAGCCTGGGGTTGCGTCTCTCTGTCAGATGTCCTGCTTTTGGTGGAAGTGAAGTATGATGTGGTGACACACAAGCTTTACACAGAGATGCTTCAGGAGCACCACAGTAAGAACAGGTCACACACACACACACGTCTTAATCCAGACCTGCAAGCACAACTGACAAAGCATCAAACAGTGTGACGCTTCAAATTCCTGTTTTCTCTGTTTTCCGCTGGTCTGACTGGCTGGGACACCTTGTTACCATGGCAACGAGATCAGAAAGAGGAAGAGTTGGGTGATGTGGTAGAGGAGGCTTTAGAGGCAGGTGACATGCTTCGTCTGGCTGAGCTGCCAGGAGCGTTCAGGATATACAGGTGACACGTGTGCTGTAGTAACAAAAATCGAATTTTTTGTGACAACATAGAATTCCAGCAAAATTAGAAGGAACAACACATTTTACTATCAATCACACAAATCTACATATGTTCTTATGCATGAATAACAATGCTGACAAAATCCTGTATATATTATCATTTTCCCTCAGAGCCCATGAAGACGTGTCAAAAAGCTGTCCTGGTTTCAGGCCTCAGTCCTGGTCCGCCATATCTCTCCTGCACAAGTTACACACATCTCGGCAACAAGAGAAGGACACACTCACAGTTCTGAGTGAGAGGTAGACACATCATCTATACGGAAAAAAACCTCACCAAACATCAATGAAATCATCTAACTTTGACATATTTGTTCTTGAATGTTCCCATCCAGGCTGGACAGGGAGATGCTGAGACTTGTATGTCTCTACGTTAGATTGGCAACGCTCAGAACGCGGAGAGAGAAACTGTCATTTGCTGCTCTTCTTGCAGCCCAACAATCCTGGGAAACCTGGTGAGCTAACAAACTCTTACAACAGCACTATTCAACTGCACTGTCAATTTTAATTTACATTCCCCCCCTTAGGCCACATGTCAGCAGTCCTTATATGGCAAAGCAGGCTGCTCTTTGGCTGCAAAGTGAAGAGGAAGAGGAACTGGAAGACTTTATCTTAGTGTCACCACAGCAGGTACTGTACATCGCTCTGATCTCATTATTTTCCATATTCATTATTTTTGTGGAGAATTTCTTCTTATCCAAAGCAAAAGAGACAGAGCTCTTTGCTCAATCCCCGCAGGAATTGCTGCAGTTGCTGGTGCTGAGTCAGGAGCAGGAGAGGAAGTACCTGCTCAGGCTGATACACGGGGGCTTTCTCAAGGATCTGCAGGAGTCAGGTGACATGGTGTCTCAGAGAGGTTACATTAGCGTTTGGGACTGCTGCGTGTTTGTCAGAGCGTTTTTTTTAGTTCCATTAACTTCTATTCCTTCCGTCTCATAGAAGATGAGCAGGGGCAAATGGCTTTTAGAGAAGGCTGTAAAAGAAGTCTGGAACAAATCCATGAAAGCCTGCAGAAACACACCCAGACCCAGAACTCCTCAGAACAAACCCCACCTCAGCTGCAGCCCCCATCTCACCCGCAGATTCGACAAATACACAAGTCCCCCCATTCCCAAATCCAGAGCTGCACCAACATAGATAACACACAAGTATTCTGGTCCCAAAATCAGCTGGGAAACTGTGCCCAAATCCTCTTAACACATCTGACAGAGTACCAAGAGGCCCAAGCTTCAGTATTACTGCAGGAACTGCTCGACAAGGTGAGAAACAGAATTCCAGCATCCATCACAAGATAAGATTAGATGATTGTACAAACAGTGAAATGCTATTCTGTTTCTCTCATGTGTGATAGAGTCCACAGCATCTCAGGTCGCTGCGAGATGATTATGAATCTAAACTTCGTGAGCGGCGTATGAGCAGCCTGATGCAGCTCCTGACCTCAGATGGCCCTTTGACCTCAGGCTCCCAGCTCATCAGTAATCCACATTTAACACTAAGCAGCAGCAGTGAGCAAACCACAGCTCAGTGCAGCGGCGCTGTACAAGTCGATGACCAAAACGGTGCTGGACCACATAACGCTCCGAATAACAGTACAGTGGATTCAGTCAGAGAACCCAATCAAGAACCCAGTGGAGGGCAAAATGTCAATGTAGCTGAGAATCAAGATATTTGTACAGGTACTGCATTGGAAATACTTGCTAATGACTAAAACTGGTGGGAAACTGACAATTATAATATGTTCTGTACATTACATTCATCCAGGCTGTGGTGCAGTCATGGAGGATCTACCCTACTTGGAGATCTTGTGTACATCAGATCCAACGAGCACTTCCCATGAGGAGCTCTCTGCAGCAGGTGGACCACAGCAGGAGGAAGAGGGAGAGCCAACAAGGAGCCCGCGGAGCTACGAGAAACAGGGCTCACTGATCACCCTCGCCTGGAGCAAACCACTAGCGGAAGACACAGACTACCAGACAGAGCCTGAAGACAAAGACTCAGCACAGAACCAGGATGTTCAGAGCAGTTTAGAGACTAAGGACAGCACAGATGAAGATACACAAGGTGAAGAGACGGCTGGAGAGAGCCACACAGAAGTGTCTTCCTTCCAGTCAGCAGAGCAGCAATGCAGGACAGGAGAACAGGTTCTCTGGAATTTCTTAGTAGACCATGCTGTATAAGTACATCAGCGTCTGTTTAAATTCACGTTATTTTGTGTTTTAGAGGGAGTCACTGACCGCGGAGGAGAGGCCAATAACCGATCAACAAGAGAGGATAGAGGCCCGATCCGAGTGTGACCTGCCTGAACTCTCCAGTGAAACAGTTTATGTCTGCAGGGAAGAGACTGAGGTGGAACTGTGTCCAACCAAAACTGAGTCAGAGCTATGGGACCTGAGAGGATCTGAGCTGGAAGAGCAGGAATACTCCTCTCAAGCCACAGTAAAGCAGCTGTAAAGAGTATTTTATAAGCAATATTCACCCACTTTAAAGGCTCATCCGGCGCTCATGTTTCCCGTTTTACAGACTGACAGTAGCTTCTCGGAGAGGGAGGCAACGGAGTCCACAGTTATAGAGCGAGAGCAATCAGTTTCGGTAATGGAGAGAGAAGAGACGATGCGCAACCTGGTGGACATGCAAAGGAAAGTGGAAGAGAGACACCAGAGAGACAGAGAGAGACAACTACTGAGGGTGAGGGATGGAGAGAATGGTATTGATCTGTCACTGGAGTCATTACAATGTTATTTATGTATTTGTGTGTGTACAATATCAGATCTGTAGACAAAGAGTAAATCTCAGATGGTGACAGCTGCATCTAAACTCCTTTAGGTTCAGGAGCGTCTGTCAATCGTCCAAAACAGAAAGGCAGAGGAAGACCTGCTCGGTTTGACTGACACGGACAGATTACATCAACTCACACACGACCTACCACAGGTATAATAGAACTGCGCACATACTGTACATGCTGAATTGTACAAATCTATAGTTTCTGTTTGTGTGTGTGCATGATTTCCAGGAGGACAAGAGCCAGCAGAAGACAGTAGTCAGAGAGCGACTGGATCAGCTGAGGAGAGAGCGCTCATACATCATGCAATCCAGGCGAGACAGGTAAAGGTGCTGCACCTTGAGGTAGGCAAGAGACAAACAGACTACATCAATCTCCTTCCTCCGTTCTTCGTTATGATCGTTTAGGAACACTGCAGGGTTCAAGGAGCTGCTGGGTCCTGTCGCCATGTCCAGCAGAGAGACTGAAGACGAAGCAGACTGACACAACAGCAGCTCTAACTCCCGTGTTGTGTCCATATTTCACCCTCCTTATTGTAAGTGTTCATTCAGATTACACAGATATAAATGTGTCTGTAATTGTGCATGTGAAATATGACAATCATCAAACTTATGGTGACCGTTTAATATACAGTTTAATTAATTTGACAAACATAGGCATCAACAATAATGTCTTCTTTTTTTTTTCCTTTTTTTCCTTTTAAATCAATGACCCCTGTAGTTGTGTATACATAATTCCTTGTGTTCTAAATTACACACACACAAGCACGCACAGGTGCATGTTAACAGTCTACAGAGGTTCCACCAACTCCACTTATCAAGAAATATTGTGTATCTGCGCGACTGGCCTTTACTCATTCATGTAGGAAATATTGTTGTGACGATGACGGACGCCGCTGTAGACTTGAATGAATGCATCGATGCACCGCAGCTGGTTTTTTACAGGTCTATGGGGCGGGAGAATATTGTGACATGCCGATGGGACATTTGGATAACAACTCTACTATGGGGGATATACAATATAATACAGGGGGATGGTGTGGGCCAGTGATATGCCTGCTAGAGAGGAAGGACCATTTTAGTCCCCGTGAGTACAGGGCACAAGGGCCGTCTAGGCAGGAGAGAGTCTCAACAAATAAACATTCCTTTTTTTTTGATTGACTTTAAATAGTGTCTACTCACACTGCAGTCCAACATAAAGCAGGAATAGCTATCAGCCTAATAAATCAGAACATTCCACAGTAGCTCCCACACACCGAGCCACTGAATTACACACGTACAAGCACAAAGATGTGTCTTTGACTCCGACCAAGAGTGCACGATTGCAGTTCAAGCTCTGTGGTCTTGAACATTAAAAACAACATTCAAACCAACAAAGACAAAAAAGCTTAAATTTTCAAACTAGGAAAACATTGCCTGGCTGAGAGATGCTATTCTCAGGGCTTTTATATTCTAGCAATACAACAGCTGGGGACAGGCGAAAAACAAAGATGTCCCCTATTTTTGAAATATGAGCAAGTTTAGCTTAGAGGCCGTGTAGAGGAAACACTGGGGCCAGAGTTACCAGCTCTTAAAATTGCAGGGAACTTTAATGGGAGTAACATATTGTGGTGTCATATCTTTCATCAGTGTCCTAACATCTGAACCATGGATCTAGATGTGCGAGATCTTCAGCGAGAAGCAGCATGCGCTTGTGTGAGACAGAATAAACTACACCTTATACGAGTTAAGTCAACAATATTTGTATTTTTTTTTTTATACACTAGACTGGTGTTTCCCACAGTGGAAGGTAAAAGTCGAAGATATGAGGAGGCTCACGTGAAGATCTGTCAGTAAAACCTCTGAGAATAGGATCTCCTTCTTACTGGAGGCTTGGATGAGCACTACTGTCCATAAACACAAAATGGTCATCACATGTCGAGTCCCTCTGTAACATATGGGCACCATGGAAGTGGGGAGGGCGGGTTTATGTGTATGTGCGCATGTTGGAGGGAAATGTAAATGGGCCTGCATCAAATGCTGCCTGATATTAGTAATGGGATTGGAGGGATGTATTGTATGAATTTATGCTTTTCTGTGTGTGCCTGTCTTTAAGCATGAGTCTCTATTGGTGTGCACACTGCACCCCTGGGCCATGATGGCCCCCCTCCTCATCAGAGCTATCATTGTAGGCCTCTCTCCTGGCTCCACCTCCTGAGCCTTGACTCTTATCGAAATCTGTCAAGTCAACTTCCTCGGCATCTGCTGAGATAACAGGATCCTCTGCACGGGCGGGCAGCAGGCACTCGAGCTCCTGAAATGAATACAAACACATAAATACATGGCACCGTGATCATTTCAGCTAGCTTCAGATACAACGTGGACATTTGTATCTTTTACATCTGCTACTCACATTCAGTTTTTCAGGGCTAATCCAGTTGTTGTCGGGGAACTGGACATCAAACTTGACGTAAAGGTCTCCCTTTTCAAAGGGGTTTCTATACTGAGGCATTCCTTCTCCCTTCACCATTCGAATAGAGCCTGCAACACAGCACACACATAAGGGTGTAAAACATGATATGATACAGCTTCATCAACATCTACTGTATTTACTATACTGTGACATAACATGTCCGTTAAGTGAAATGCTATTAAAAGTCCTGCAATTAAAGTGGTTAATGTTTGTTTGCTGTGTTGCAAGGAAGATTCAAAATGCAGTTATGTGGGGGTTTGGTAACGGAAGGGGTGAAATCATCATCTTTTTTGTATCTCTTGAGCGCAAGAAACTAGAATATGCAATAAACAATCTTAATAATTTCTCTTCACTATCTCTGCATGATGCATTGGGCTTTTTGGTGCCATCTAGTGTTCGGTGCATAGACTCTCTTTCTGAAACTGTGAGCCCAACCCCAAGGTGTGCACCAGCCCAGTACAGTGAGATGTAGTGCTAAGTGAAACGGCACATCTCCTTAAGGTCACAGACCAGAAACCGGACAGTTATTCAAACAGTGCGGGGAGAAGTTTACCTGGCTCGATGACTTTGCCAGGTGGGTACCTAACAAGCAACTGGCGCCCGTCAAGGTGTGCCACAGTCATCTGGAACCCACAGAGGGCCTCCACCAGGCCAATGCGCTGGACCATGTGAAGGTCGCTGCCATCCCGGCGGAATTCCTGATTAAGAATACAGTTACAAATTTTGTGCGGCCTTATCTTCAAGCCATTTCATACACTGTGAGAAACCATACAGAAACAAAAGTGTCATCTAGTGTAAATGTGTTGTTTACCTCATGTTCTTTTTCCTGCAGTACCAGGACTATATCGCCTGGTTCAACTCCTGGTGCTTGGTCAGCTTCCCCAGAAAAAGTGATCTTCTGTCCGTGTTTCATGCCTTTGTCCACATGCACCTCCAGAAGCTTTGTCTCTTTACACACCTTGTGGCCCTCGCACTTTTTACAGCGGTCCTTCTCATTGATCACCTCCCCTAGACACACACATACACACACAGAGTGCAATTTCAGTGCTGCTGCAATTGACTGTAAATGTTTTCACAAAAATAGTCACATTTATTGCATATATACATACAGTATGTACATCATTTACCTTCTCCATTGCAGTCTGTGCAGACTGACTGCATCTGTTGGACCATGCCAGGGGCCAGCTGTCTGATCATGATTCTCATACCTCGCCCTCTGCAGGCAACACACTTCTGCACTGCTCCTGCTTTACCCCCTTGACTAAAAAGGTAGAAAGAAGTGTCAAAAACATAGGAAGTCTACACATCGGACTTTAAGAACTATCGTATATAAGCAACTCTTCGCCAAATATCTTTTTGAGGCAAATACCATGGAGTGACAGTGAGGCATCATTAAAAAAGAAAAGAAAAGCTTAACAACAAAGACCTTGCAGATGGTGAAGTTTGCTATAATTACTTAGGTGCTCACAAAATTCAGTTTGCAGACGACCACTTTTTTTCCACTGCATGACACAGATTTTTGCTCTTGGCTGCATCGTGTCCCTAATTGGATTGGACGTGCACATCACCTATCCATTTTACATGATAATGCATTAATAACAGCAATTCTTGTCTATGCACATCATAACATGTGCCATTATATACCAGTGTGTATCTGAACATTAAGAATAGAGATCAATGTGCTTGTTTATTGTTAAACTTACCCATTGCAGGCACCACAAAGAACATTCTTACTGAGCTGTAGTTTGGTGGTTTTTCCATTGTAGAGGTCTTCGAGAGATACTCTGTATAGGGGGGGCAGAAGAGATGAGATGACACATTGTGTTTGAACGACCTGCTGACACAATCGTATTGTGTCAAAGCAAAACACACGTACTTCAGAGGGTGAACCATATCCTCTCCTCTCCTCCTGCCTCCGTTGCGACCTCTGCCCTGTCCCCCCATGAACCCAAAGAGTCCTCCCCCAAAGATGTGAGAGAAAATATCGTCCATGCCAGGCCCCCCTCCGCCGCCCTCTCGTAGCCCCTGCTCTCCATAGCGGTCGTAAAGGTCTTTCTTCTCCGGATTTGTCAGAACCTCGTAGGCAAAGCTGATCTCTTTAAACTGGAAAAGCATGAAAAACCAGTCAGAAACATCATAGGGCACCAAAGAAACATCACAACAATGAGGATTGGCTAGTTATTTTAGTTGAGTACAGCTGCTGGGCTGTCAGTTCGTGACAAAATAACGAAATATAATCGTTTCCTTGTCCCAAATGTGAGGCATATGAGCAGCTATTGCAGAGTGCAGTGCAGTAGAGTTGTTAAGAGGACGTGTTTTGGCACATCTTACCTTGTCTCCAGCATCTGGGTTCTTGTCAGGATGGTACTCTTTGGCCAGTTTACGGTATGCCTGCAATAAAGCCATTGGAAAGACCATTACAGATGGTGATAAAGGCAAATTACTAACCCTCATTAGGTTAGTTAGACTGCAATAACTTACAATCCTACTGCCTAACTTGCAGCTCAGCAAGAAACCCAACAATCCCATATTGCCTTTGACATCCCAGATGCACAAAATTCTCTTTTGTGTGAACTGTGAACATAACACTGTTAACAATGACTTTGTTCTATTCTGATGTACTAGGGGTGAGTCAGCATACACACCGCCAGAGCCCGGAGACTCCTAAATGAATAGCAACGACTATTAATATGAGGTTATGGCTCCTGAACTGGCACTGGTCCCCTGACTAAACAAACTCTTGAGCCAGTAGGGTTGAGTTACACAAAATCTAACTCTTATCCTAAAGACTAACCCACCTGGAAGCATAACTTTAACCCTTGACTAATGCTGATAGTCTGGCCAATCACAATTTCTAGCATCTTCCCTGTATCTTCTGTCATTTAAAGCAGGTAAGCCAACTCATAGACTTGATGTACAAGAGGAGGAATGTGTATTTGATCTTCTCGCGAATAGAAAGTATGTCTAAACTGCACCTTAACGATCAGCAATTCAGTGTGAAGCAGGTGAAGAAGAAAAAATGCCTGCAGCTCTACCGACTGTGCTGCTCAGCACTGACTGAATCTAAAGCTCAGGCACTTTAATTAGGGAAAATAGAGCTGGTGTGTGAAGTCAGGGTACCTGCGCCACTCCAGAAGTCACTGTGTTAATGTTATTAGTTAGACCTCTGTAGTGGCATGAGATGGAGAGAGCCATCTAAGTGGAATGTGCTGCAACTGCAAAGCACGCTGTCAACGTCAAACGACTCCATTTGCATTGAGTTTATGACCTAAAAGACTGAACCTATGGTCAAATGTAAAAATAACATTAGTCTTATGTTTAGGGGTGCTACTGGTTCACCATGGACATCATAGGTGCACAACAAATAGTGTGTGTGTGTGTGTGTAGACAATTCGTGCAGCTTCAAATTTCCCCATTTTTTCCCAAGGTGCAGAGCTGATAAATAATTGAACAGCTTCAGACAAATAAACATAAACATGGCCCAGTAACAGCACAAAAACATTCCCTTTTATTGAACTGTTTTGATGCTGCGTGCTACCAAATAGACCGGTGGGTTTCAACAGTAGATGATCGCTGGAATAACGATGGACCAGAAAATACTTAGAGGCATGTGTTCTTTACTACCCATTAACTAAATTCACTAAAGTTAATCCACGGTCGCTTTGTCGTGATGGCGGCGTGGCCTCGCTCCATTTATGACCTTAAAATAGTAACCAAGCCGATTTATTTCCTTCTGAATGAGCCGTTTAGCTCACCATACTTGTTTACAATACGATTTTGGCATAGGCTATTTGCTGGACTGTATCCTAGCATTCACTTCTAAATAGCAGGAAGGCTAGCCCACCATAGTCCGTATTTTACAATGTAGTGTTTGGATTGTAACTGACTGGCATTTTGTCTTGTGATCACCTCACCTACACAAAGTTAGATGTTGACTAATTAACAATGATGTGCCGCGAAGCAGCTGACACACACACACCTTAGCTCGCGTGCTAGCACGGGACCTAGCTTGTAAGCTGTTGCTAAGCCTGTTTTTAGCTAGCGTTCAGTAAAACTAGCGCACGCCAACTAGCTTGTTTCTAGACTTGTTTCTAGTCTCGTTTCAGCGATCCATCGTTACCGTAACAAACTGCGCTTTCGTACCTTTTTCAGTTCGTTTTCAGAAGCAGATGGTGAAACTCCGAGGATGTCGTATAGTTTAGTGTCTACAACGTTCGCCATGATGCTAACCGGCTAGCACAGAAAGAGCTTCTGCGGAGGTTGAGCGGAGTGGAGGAACCGACGCAAGATCCAGGCTGATGGCTACGTCCGAGCTGTCAGAGCCCGCGGAGCTACACACCACAAACATTTAGATTTAAATTTAACATTTATTAAGAGTGTAAGAATGTATAACGTATATGTCTGTATAATTTATTAATATTAAAGGGCAATAACCCGTTTTTATGATAATTTTAAAATATTTCATCAGCGGTGTAAATGATATTGTATATACTCAATTACGTTTGTTTTGTTTGAATTTAGTTCTATATATTTTGCTACATTATGTCTTGGTTTCTTTAGTACATGAAAGAATATAAGCCACCTTTTGTGAAAACTATGCGGAGTATTAGGGTCACCCTTGAACAAAACAAAAGGTGAATGGAGTCAGTTCGAGTAAACAGTTCTATTTTGAATGGTTATAAAGTCGTAATATTTCGGGAAAAATGTCGAAATCAACAGTTTCTCCAGAATTGCTAATACACCAAACCTCATTTCTGAACCAAATGTTTTAGTGAAGCCGAATGCTAATTGCGTTTACTGTATATAATAAACATTTTTATTTATTCATTTTTCATTCATTCAATTTTGTAACTTATGCCCTGGCCCCCAGAAGAAATGAGGGAATTTTGAGGCACTTTGTTTGATTTTGGCAGAAGAAGCGGTGGGTTTGTGGCTGTAGAGTTGTACCTTTAGATTTGTTTTAGGTTTGGAGAAAATGAGTGAAGATGAAAGGTCAGGGTGAAATTGTTAAAGGTTTTCCCCAATTAATGTCAAAACTCTTATCTTATCTGTTTATGTCACAATTAACAGATAAGATAGAGAGGGAGGCGAGAGGGAGCTGTAATGACGTCAAGATGAGATAGAGAGAGAGAGAGAGAGTTGTAATGGTCTTGTAATAACATGAATACAGTAGAATGAGAGATCATTTATTACTAATAACTCACAATCTGAGTTTCGAATATTAGACAAACAAATGACAAAGATAGAGCTAAAAAATAAATAAGTGGATCGGATCCTTCCCGTCAAGTGTCACGAAATCGGTTCATTTCGAGTTATTTTGCAAAACAAACAAAAATAAATAAATACGTACAAACGAATTAAAACAGAACCTCCTTGGCGGCGGTGATCAACCCGCTTCCCGGAACAGCCACGGGGTGTCACTGTGGTGACACGGACGTCTGAGAAGAACAAACATGGAGGAAGTGTTAACCTTATGCCGTATCAATGTTAATCTCACTACCAAGCTTGAAGAAACGAGCTCGCGCGGCGTCTCCATGACAGCATACACACACGTCTGCGTGTAAAACGGTGCTGCTGGCGTGCGTCGGTTTTACGAGCTGCGTGCGTGTGTGTGTGAGGAACAGACGAGCAGGCGCGCGCTGTCACCGCAGTAAAGGCTGGTAAGAGGAGATAAGCTAACTCAGCATTCACTTATGCTAACGATGGGGACGCGACGGATAGACGTGTTAGCATCGTGATATCCCGGTAAACCCTCCGACCCTCCGGGTGGTTGTTAGCTGAGGTTATCCGGGCGCCGGGGACTGGAGGCCCGTCTGCCCGTCAAATGTCAGCGAGTGTGTGTGTGCTGGTTTTGAAGCTAAAGGCTCCGGCTAGCTACTGGGCAAAGGATTTGATTGATGAAGTTACCTGGCTGAGCTCAATGACACCTGTTTGTCAAACATGCTAATGTGTAGATATGAATACACTACGTCAAAGGAAACACGAGCCAACCAGTGACGACGGCTAAGCAAAGAATGAGCCCGAACCTGTTTATCAAATGACTGCCAAAAGAATTCATTTGATATTACACACACACACACACACACACTCTGACTTGACTGTTCCCCTGCAGTGATGCTACAATTCAGCAATATTTTAATTGTTCTGGATATCTATCTATAATATTTCTCCCTTCTCCTTCTCTTCTGCCAGGTTGAAGGTGAAAGGTGTATGTGTGTGTGAGTCTGCAGTGGTATGGTGTTAGTATGAGTGAAGTGGGTGTGTGTCCTTGTGTATTTGCTGATGCTGATCGATGTGCAAGCCATGCAGTGTCATTAAGCCTAACAAGGTCTGACTGAGGATTTCACTGCACATGTAAGAGCGTACACACACACACACACACACACACACAATCACAATCCATTTAGGTATGTCATTATTGTCCATCACACTGAAAACACGCACTTGTTCAATATGTCCAACATGCCGACCACACCCAACACGGTAATCACTATGCTGTGTGTGTGTGTGTTCTTTGCTCCATCAGCTGTGTGTGTATGAGCAGCAGCCATGTTTTGGAAGTTTGACCTGCACACATCGTCTCACCTGGAGGCTCTGCTGGATAAAGAGGATGTCACGCTCACTGAGCTCATGGAGGAGGAAGATGTTCTGCAGGAGTGCAAGGCTCAGAACCGGAGGTATTTCTTTAACGTTCATGCGCTCCAGTTGTCAATCAATCATCTGCTGTCACACTAGAGCTAATCATGTGTGTGTTTCTTCCCCCTGATTCCTGGCTTGCAGACTGCTTCTGTTCCTGTGCCAGGACCACTGCATGCAGGAGCTGCTCCGACTGATCACCACAGAGCCCCCTTCTGGTGTTGAGGAGACGAAGCGCTTTAAGTAAGTGCCCTCCTATAGAACACGGTGGTGATGCAGTAAAGATGTCCTACAGTATATTATATAGGATACCTGCCATTTTGTCCGTGCTTTAACAGAGTGCTCAGGTGTATCAAAGCTAAACCCACTGAATACCTTTTTAAAATGACAGTATATTGAAGGAGCTGTGAAAGTCAGCACAGATTTCTTTCAGCATACGGTTGCTTTAACATTACTTACTGCCGTTTGTGTTTCATTTTTATTTGCAGGTATTCCAACATAGCGTGTGAGCTGTTGACAAGTGATGTGGGGGTGATCAATGATAAGCTGGGGAATGAGGAGCCTCTGCTGGAGGCTTTGTACGCCTTCCTGGAGCAGCCTTCTCCCCTCAACCCCCTCTTGGCTTCTTTCTTCAGCAAGACCATTGGGAATCTTATTACACGGAAGACTGAGCAGGTAACGCTCACAGGCCCACACATACACACACAAAACACACTTTGACCCCCCCATGAACTTTCTTCTAGCACCTCCACCCACCAGGCCAACTGTTCTACTTGTGTACTTGATCCATTTTTGCTGCCAAACATAATGGTGATAGTGTTTCCATTGCTGTCTGGATTGTTTAGGTGATCAGTTTCCTGCGACACAAGGAGGGATTCCTTTCCTTGGTCCTGAAGCATATCGATACGTCTGCTATGATGGATGTTCTCCTGCGACTTATCAGCTGTGTGGAACCTGTTCCCCTGCGCCTGGAGACACTTACTGTACGGGACACATTTTGCAGTCGAGACAACACACACAGTGACATTTTGTGCTCTCGTGATAACATCTTTTCTGTCTTAACAGTGGCTGAATGAAGAAAAGCTCGCCCAGAGACTCATAGAACTCATTCACCCAGAGAGAGATGAGGAAGTAAGAATGACATTTTTAGTATTATTATTCAGTACTCCATCATGATCAGCTTCTCCGGAAGACAACATTTATTCATCTACGTGATTTTGTCTTCTCTTATTTATCCAGCGGCAGTCTAATGCATCTCAGACTCTGTGTGACATTATCCGTCTGAGCAGAGACCAGGCCAATCAGCTCCAAGAGCTCTCCGAGCCCGACCCACTGCTCACTGCGCTGGAATCGTAAGTCAGAAAGTGGCTCACTCGCACTTAGCGCTCTGCGTTAACAGGATGCAGTTGTCCCGACACACTCCATTGTGTTTCTGCAGGCAGGAGTGTGTGGAGCAGCTGCTGCAGAATATGTTCTCGGGCGAGAGGACAGAGAGCTGCATCGTCAACGGCATCCAAGTCCTCCTCACGTTACTGGAGATCAGGAGGCCTGTGTAAGTGTCTGTGTGTGCAGCGGCGGTGAAGCTGTGCCGTCTGCAATGTGCTGTGTCTTTATGTGTGTTTGCATCTGTGTGTGTGTGACAGGGTGGACGGTGTCATGGATGCTCAGGGCTTTGAGAGAAGTTACACCGTTAACAGCAGCATTCTGTTGGCCGTTCAGCCGCACCTCACACACTTCCACCAGTTACTTCTCCAGCCACTCAAGGTACACAACCATCAATCATTCCCTCCCATCACTCCCTACTTTACTGGATGCCATCTGTCAACCTGTCACCACATCTGTTCTGAGACAATACGGCACCATTGCTACATATTAGTAATACTGAGATTAGACTCATATGGATTATTTAATACAAAGCAGAATAAAACCCAGAAATGTTTCAAACCTAGTGAAGCAGTGCAAGGATGGCAAATAACATTTTATTGTATTATGTTATAGGGCTCTTGCATTTCTTGAACTATAAAAGAAATAAATGATGTCATAGTCATATAGTAATACATAGTTTATATACAATTTTGCTGTAGAAACGCTTAAAGTTTTGCAACCAAGAGTCAAATTGAAATGGTTACGCCTCTGATTCATCACACCCACCTTTATATGACACCCCCCCCCCCAGACCATTATTACCCATAAGCCTCCTTGCTCTCTATGTGCACTTTAAGGACGGCTCTGTGTTTTGTTTTGTGCGTGTTTAGCGTAATCCCATGCTGACCTCTCTGGGCATGCTGGAGGAGCCGTTGGGGAACACACGGCTGCATGTAGCCAGACTGGTGGCCTCTCTCCTGTACACCAGCTCAGCCAGTCACGCCGTGGTGGCACAGGAACTCTGCCGACTCAATACCATGGACCTGCTGCTGGTAAGACGCTCCGCAGCCTCGCCCGCTCAGTCAATACTCCTACTAATACTGTTTTTGCAAAGTGTATAATGTACGAATGCGTTTTCGTAGGACTTGTTCTTTAAGTACACGTGGAACAACTTCCTGCACCTCCAAGTGGAGCTGTGCGTCGCCGCCATCATCCGGCCCTGTGCCCACGAAATGAGACTTCAGCCCGGCCTGATGTGTGAGGATAACTTCAGGCCTCAGCAGGAAGTCCCACAAGAGGAGGCCTCGTCTCAGCAGCCCGAAAGCTCCGAGCCTTCAGTCGCCACGGAGATGTCTGCACACGACCTGATGGTGACTCATGTAGGTGTCCCCTTCGGGTTTGAAGCCAGAGGCCCGAGCGCCGTTTGACGTTTACGCTCATCTCTTCGCTTTCCTGTGTCTGAGTTACATTTCTGACAATCTCCGTCTCTCCCAAGTTGTTTCAGCACTGCCAGCTTGTTAAGAGGATTCTGCAGTCTTGGGCAGAGAATGATAAGATCCAGTAAGTAAAGGAGGAGTTGTGTTTTGTTAATAGAAAGAATTTAGGGTTTTTACTAAGCATCTACGTGATTTTGTCTTGTTTTCAGGTCCGAGGGCGGCATGAGGAGAGGGTACATGGGACATCTGACCAGGATCGCCAACACAGTGGTCCACAACCTGGAGAAGGGCCCTGTTCACACCCACATCAGTAACCTCATCACAGGTGTGTGTGGACACGTCTACTCAAACATATCCGAATATGTAAAGAACCCTTAGTGCTCTCTAAAAGCAGTTGCTTGTGTGTGTGTGTTTTGTTGCAGAGCTGCCAGATGACTACAGGGGGCGCTGGGAAACCTTTGTGGACCAGACCCTGGCAGAGACCAATCGCAGAAACACCATCGACCTGGTACACACACACAAACAAACACATTACTATACATCGTAGCTACTCACAATCTCTGTTTCACACACGTATCTTTACATTTCCACATTTGAGCTGTCCCGTTTCTCTTCATTGAGGTGGGCTCTGGAAACCCTCGCCCTTCCTCTGAGGATGACATGGAGAGTCCCTTCCCCAAAGAACTGACACTGCAACAGGTACACGCACAAACACTGCGTACACACATCGTATCAATAGCCTCTGGCATCAGGTGTAGTTATCTAATCCCTGTGTGTGTCTCCAGGCCTTCTCCGACTACCAGATCCAGCAGATGACGGCTAACTTTGTGGATCAGTTTGGGTTCAATGATGAGGAGTTTACTGATCACGATGACAGCATTGGGTAAATAAACTGATCTTCCTCCCTGTGTGGCAGTGTGATGTCATGTCTGTATGCTGATGAATCCTCTTCTTGTTGTTGTTGTTGTCGCAGCGCAACTTTTGACCGGATTGCAGAGATCAACATCAACATAGATGGAGGCCAGGACAGTGTGAGTTGGCTTCAGACAGTATGGTTTATACACACACACACACACACACACACACACACACACACACACACTAATCCCTAATGTTATATGTCCCTGTTATTATTTTGGGCTGTGCAGGATTAATCTTAGTCTTTGCTTTGTGACATTCTGACAGTCACACCCAAGCAGGAAGAAACACACTGCTCATACTTAAACCTGTTGAAATGATCCTCCTGGTGTTTGCAGACTAGCACAGCTGTGTTTGAAGCGTGTTCCAAGGAGAGGATTCAACCCTTCGATGACGACGAAGAGGACATCTGGGAGGAGAAAGAGATCAACTATGCAACACAAACTAAATCTCGAAACAGGTTTGTGTTCAGCTGTAGGGGCAGTGAGTGTTTGACATGATTTTGTGGCGGCGGTTGATTGATGACGGGACGGGTGACGGTTTTGTTTTGTGTGCAGGTTCGGCGGGTCTCAGCCGTCCCAAAGCCAAGCAGCGAGCGTGGCCTGTGACAGGACAGCGGGTTCCGCCGCCGAGGCTTCAGAATCGGCAGCGGACCCAGATACAGAGGAGGGCGGGGAGCCGAAAGACGATCTGGATCCTTTCTCCAGCCTGGGCCCGACTGAGACGACGCAGGGTGAGATAGATGTTCAGATGTATCATCGCCGCGTACATTTCGTTACGCGGAGCGCTCGTCTCATGCAGAGTTTGTATGGATCGTCAGGCACCGGTTGGATCGCAGACTTCGGGGAGGTGAACTCTAAGGCTCCTGCGGCTGGAGGAGGCTTCTCTGCCTGGGATGCTGCAGCTTCCCAGCCGGCCACCACCTCAGAGACAGAGGAGAAAGGATGGGCCAAGTTCACCGACTTCCAACCTTTCTGCTGGTGAGTCTCGGTGTGCTTATAAGTATGTTGTTATGTTAAATAACTGTGAATAGAGCATCCTAAAGTCTGGGTCTTGTGTGTGTGTGTACCTCAGTTCAGAGACAGGACCCAGGTGCAGCTCTCCGGTCGACTCTGAGCTCAGCGGGTCGGACAAAACCAAACCAAACCAGAACCGTAAGTTGTTCTAATGGCTGTTTTGGGAAGTTTTGCTGTTAGAAATTGTTTACCATCATGAATAATTCAGTCTGTTTCTGACATGAATGTATGATTAGACTCCACGGTGAAACACATGCATCACTCAGGCTATTAAAACTCAAATTTGGTGAATCTTAGGAGATGTTTGTGTTTATAATGACTTTATCTAGATTTGAATTTGAAAATCTGAAGAAAAAAGCAACAGAAGAAAAATCAATTCAAATCTCTTTCTCCCTCTGTCTCTCTCTTTCTCCCTCTGTCTCTCTTTCTCCCCTTCTGTCTCTCTCTTTCTCCCCTTCTGTCTCTCTCTTTCTCCCTCTCTGTCTCTCTCTTTCTCCCTCTCTGTCTCTCTCTTTCTCCCCCTCTGTCTCTCTCTTTCTCCCTCTCTTTCTCCCTCTTTCTCCCTCTCTGTCTTTCTCTTTCTCCCTCTCTTTCTCCCTCTCTTTGTCTCCCTCTTTGTCTCTCTCTGTCTTCCTCTTTGTCTCTCTCTTTCTTCCTCTTGTCTCTCTTTCTTCCTCTTGTCTCTCTCTTTCTCCCTCTCTGTCTCTCTTTCTCCCTCTCTTTGTCTCTCTCTTTCTCCCTCTTTGTCTCTCTCTTTCTCCCTCTTTGTCTCTCTCTTTCTCCCTCTCTGTCTCTCTCTCGCAGCGTGTGTGTGGAGTGTGTGCGTGGCGAGGAAGGCTCCGCTGGTGGCGTCGGACAGCTCCTCCTCCAGCAGCTCGAGCAGCGATGACGAAGAGGACAAGACGCAGTCCACGTCCTCGGAGACGGTCACCACAGAGACCATCACCACCGGCGCAGGCAAGGAGACCATCCGGCTCACCATGGACGCCAAGAACGAGAGGGCCGTCTTCACCAGGTAACGCCCGCCGACGGAGGCACGGGGCGGCTGCTTCACCGTCCTTCGACCCCTTGTGTCCCTCTCTCACTTTACTGTCCACATGTCTCTCAACTGCTTACATAGAGGCCTCCTTTCCCTCCAAAATGTTTCTCCTCCATTCTCTGTTATGTGTCTCTCCGTCTGTCCCTCCCGTCTCGTCTCCCCCCTCGACTCCAGAGTATTCAGACCAGCAGTCAGACGGTATGTTGTTGTTGCTCGTGGTCCTTCTTGCACTAGAGTGTGGAATGCTTCCCTTAAACGTTGGATGAAGGGCGGAGAAGCGCAATTAATGTTTTTTCCGTTGGCTCATTGCATTTTTCACTCACAAGCGGGATGCCGTGTTACCGCGTGTGTGTGTTTGTACCGCAGCGCAGGAATCATTCAGTCATCCAGAAGAAGCTTAACTCAGACGTCCACCGAATGATGCACTAACCTCATGTTCCCCCCCCAAAATGACCACATATCTCCCAAAACGCACCAAAGTCCAAAAACCAAATGTGCTCATCGGCTTTACACTCTCTCTCCTAGTGAGGAAGTTATCAGTCATTGGTGTGTATTATTTCCGAGCACCCCACATGTACTAACAGCGTATGAGATGAGCATGCCATGACGAGAGACTGCTAACAATCAACAACATGCTAACAAACCAAAACATTGGCCGACGTGCAGGAGCATGAAAGTGAGAGCAGAGAGTGAAATCTGGAGCGTGTTCTCTTTCTGTTTTACTCTCAGGGGAACAATTTCCTGGCTTCTTCTTTTGTAAGAGTTGGATTTCTTGTTTTTTTTCCAGTGATGCAGACAAGGTACCGATAGAGGGACTCTCCATCCAAGACAAAGATAAAGACAAAGACAAGGGGAAAGGCACCGAGAAAGACGGCGAGAAAGGGAAGAAGCAAGGCGACCCTCCCAGCACAACATCTGCCAGTCCTCCTAACCAGTCAGCTGCAGTCACACAGTAAGCGTATGTACACGTTATATACAACCACTTCACACGGTACCTGCACATACTTATGATTTAAGCTTCGAGATCTCAGCCTGCCACACTTAACACAACGTAACCGGACTTCAGCAGAAACTAAAGAAGCCACCTGATTTAAGAATTTGACTTCCAATTCTGTCTTCTAATGTTTTGTTTGTGGTTGCCTTGCAGAGAGACGCAGCCCTCCGCTAACGGGCCGGCCTAACCATCACAAACACACACACACTCACTCGCACTCGCTTCACTCACCTGTGCATCCATCACTGAGCCACGCCCCCTTCCCTCCTTCTCCCCGGCTCCTTTTTCTTTCTGTCTCGAGCAAAGGGATCTCCCAACAACCTGGAGTCCATGAACCCCTAACCCTAACCCAAAGTAAATAGATACTTCTGGTGTCTTCCGACTCCCAAAACAAAATTGTGACAATATTTTCCTTGTAATTTGGGAAATGTATTGCGATTCTGAGCAGACTTTGGCAGTTTAATCCCAACATTTCAGTTTGTTGTTCTCTGGGCTCTTGACTGTTTACACTTTCACTTATACTCACATAATCAGCTGAGAGTAAACGATCTAAGACGCTAAGCACTCCTTTCCTCCCGAGTATTCCAGTGTGTACACGCTAGGTAGAAAATTCATCGGTACAAATGTGAAAATGTGTTTGTTTTTCTTTCTCTCCTTTGAATCCATTTCTTTGTATTGATCTCACGGAGCACAGGCGACTTGAATAAGATTTGAATTACGAAACCAATCCATGCCACACTTTCTCCTCCTCTAACCTTTGGAAGATATGTGTGGTTTAGAGGTGTGTGTGTGTGCGTTTTGTTTTTATGTACGTGTGTAGACCTGTGTTTGTATGTGTGTGTGTGTGTATGTTTGAGCTCTGTCTGAGGGACGGAGTGCATTCTCAGGTTCAATGGAGAAATATACGGACACAAAGAAAGCACACCTGTGTAACGCACACACACACGCACACACGCACAGGAACGCTATGCACACTGTACACACACACAACACACACACACACTAAAAGACAGTGATGTGCGCATTAAGTTTCATATCACCCTCAGAGCTGTTTAATGTAATATTGTGACATTTGAACCTGTATTAGGTCGTGGCTATCCTCGGTAATATGTAAACGTACTCTAAATGTAAACAGTATATATAAACATTATATCTATTTTTGGAATAAATCCAGTCGTACGGCAAGGTGGTTGTTTAGCAGGTTGCGATGTGTGTAATGTATGTATGTGTTGGAAATGAGGCAATAATGATGTCTGTGTTTTGGTTTCTACGCCAGCGTCAGTTCCTGTTCCTCTGCTACATGCTTCCTATTTTTGGTGTGTGTGTGTGTGTGTGCATGTGTGGGTGGGTGAGCCTGTAGTCCCCAACATGTCTTCCACATATAATTTATCCTAATTTATTGAGCCCCGGGCCGTGCCGCTGTACTTCATCTCTCTCCTCGTCTCTCTCTCTTACTCAGGGCAGGAGTTCACTTTAATCCCATTTGCCTGACGCAGTGTTTTATTTATGATTCTTTAGAAAGCACTTTTTTTCCAAGAAGCGCTTGTACGTTGGTGTTTGCCGGAGTCCACCGATGTGATGGGAACGTTTGACTTGAATGAGCGATTCATGTAGATACTTTGGAATTCAGTTTCTTTCATTTTTTTGGAATAGTTTTTGCCAAAGTTAATTATTTTGCGTTCTAATAAATTCTGCAGCTGTGTGTGTGGGGGCGGGGGGGGGGGGGGGAGTGGTGTGTGTGTGTGTGTGTGTGAAAAGGTATTAAAGGTATAACATCTTATGCATACTGAGGTACAACACCGTCATCTTTAAGTGCCGTTTTCCGTTTGCACCTTTCAGCCCTCGTTCACCTTTAGGTCCGTGTGCCCCAAACTCTTCATCAGGAGACGATGGGTGCTGGAAGTTGGAATCACTTTTCCATTGACTGAAATCTAAACCAGACCATTTCAAAATATGTTTGTTTACATTAGAGCTTATTATATTTGACCTGCGCGTGTGTGTGTGTGTGTGGGGGGGGGGGAAATGAGAGACAGCTGTGTTGTAAAAACTTCTTTTTTTTTTCTCTTGCAAATTGGACTGATGCTGGTGTTTTTGTTTTTCCATATATAGAGAGTAACCCGTGTTACCTGTTGTCAATTTAGCTTGTACATTTAAATATGAATCCAATAAATATGTCAAGACCATATTAAGAGTGTGTGTACGTGTGTGTTTATCTCACTGATGCGGCCTATCGTAACACACACACACACACACACACACAGACGTGGAACAGGATCTTCTCTGTATAAGAGCTAATGTTGATCTTGAGGGCAGGGGAGCCAGAGGATTATGTTGCTCACACAGGCAGCAGGGAAACACTGAGGATTAAAGATGAAGAACTGTCACACCATCTCAGTGCACACAGTATAGATGATGTAACCTCAGGCAGACGGGAAAACAAAGTGATATTTGTCAGGGAGGAGACGTATCCGCTTCCATATGTCTCCTTTACTCGATGATGATGATGATGATGATGGCGCTACAATAACCACTTTCAGGTTTTAGTTCTAACGTTTGAAGTCTTTCTTCTGGATCCCTTGTGTTTATCAGGGCAACAGTCGTTTGTGCCCAAGAAGATTTTACACCATTTTGAGTTGTTTGTAGGTTTTTTTTCCGTATCTCCTACAATTTTGTCTTAATTGCCACAAAATCAGCTCAATCGACCTGATTGGTGGTGCTCAAGCACCAGCACGTGTGTTTTCAGTATCTCTCGATCTTAATGTGATAGATTAAAAGTTTGTCAGCGGAAAGGGGTTAAAGGTCATCTTATTACGAAACGTAGCAACATTTGGAGGCCTTGGCGGAGGGATGCATTCCAACGTGTGCCCCTCTAGTATTGATTACATAGCTGTTTGCTCGCTCACTGTGGGTGTGTGCTTCCTTTCCTGGCTGTCGTCACATTCAAAGAGTTAACAGGTGACGTTTGAATCTCACTCCCTCTACCTCTTCCTCGCTCCTTTCCGCCTCTCTTAACTTGTACAAATGAAGGCCACCTTTTACTTTGTCATGTGCATCTGCCTTCCTCCCTTGTGGTGCACGAGGCAAGTGAGCATGTAGTACAGCAGAGAAGAAGAGGAGGAGGAGGAGGAAGGGGAAGGAGTGGAGTAGAGTAGAGAAGAGGCGGAGTTGAGTTTTAAATGTGTTGTGGCGAAACCTGCCTGTCCGCTTGGAGCTGAGAGAGGAGGAGCCTGTGGGTGTGGGACTCAAGACAAAGGAGTCAAATACACACTGACACACACACACAGGAGTGAAAGAGGCACACAGCTGGAAAGCCTCACTTAACTTTCGGAATACTTCTGGCCACTTTGGATATTTTTGGAATCCTGCTTTTACCAGTTGTATGGATCTGTGTGTGAGCTCAGAGATGTGTGTGTGTGTGTGAGAGCAGTGGTTACATATGCTGCCTCAAGTGTGCAGAAGGGTGTGTGTGTTAATGTTTGGGATGGCAAAGTGGGGCTGCTGCAACCAACTGCTCTGCTCTTAGCTCTATGCCATGGGGGGTTGCCATAGTTACCCCTCAGCGACGAAGGTAGAATCCACAACTCTTCAGCTGTCTGACATCAGCAATGAAAAACAGTGAGTATTCTGTCACTACATCAGTTTCAACAAGTTTTTTCCTCACACTTGAAGAACAATTCCATTAAATAACTACAGCTGTTTGGATTTTGTAGTTCACTCTGAATCTCACAACACTTTCATTCAGTTTTCCTTTCACTCTCCTGCCTTGAAAATGTGATCCCTAACCCCACGGGGCAGTAATGTGATGAGGGAATCCTCTCTCTCTCATTCTCTCTGCCGCCTTTGTGTTCCCAAACCACAAAAACAGTCGTGAACAAGAAGATGAAGATGCTCGCACAGCCAATGATCCTGAGGCTGAAATGAGAGCAGAGAGGCTGGCTGGCTGCACATGGTTCTGTGAGGAATGTTCTCCAGATAAAGAGCGTGCGTACGTGAGCTACATATTTGTCCGATGGCATCAGTGGAGTTGGATTCCTCAAACGGCAGGGAACACGTTGGAAAGGAAAAAAAGACTTTAAACCAGAGTGTGTGTGTGAGGGTGTTTTAGGACAGTTACTATGCAAATGTTTGCTCTGGGATGAATCTTTTCATGGCGGCTGGCCGTGCTGAGAGCTGTGTTTATCTCACCCACACTGCCGAGGCAAAGGTAAACAGATGGCCAAGCGCAAGAGAGCGAGCTCACTGAAGAGTGTTTACACGCAAACACAACATTACAAGTGGCTCGGGGTTCATTGTGATTGTGTGTGTGTGTGTTCTGGCAACAGGTAGCCAAGGGGCGGGAAGACCAATGGAGTTCATACTACAGAACAGGAACAGAACAATAAACAGGACCTTCACTGAGGCAGTTCCTGTTGACATTAGAGGATTCTGTCTTTGTAAAGGCTTTTATACCTCAGGTGGTATTTATAGAAGTGACTCCTTTCTGTCTGCGTCCATCTCTCCGCCTCTCCTGACCTCTGTTTTTGGACAAAGCCGTGCTGTTTAGACTGTTTAAAGCTGCCTTTCATTGTTACAGTAGAGGGACTGGAACACTACAGAGGACCACAGTGTTACTCCCCCCCCCGCCTTATCGCAACAGGCAAGGTCACACTGAGTAAACTCCACCGCTGTGTAGACATCTAAAACCCCAAGCATGTCAGCTGCTCCGCTGCATTCTGAAAGATTTGAGGTGGGGCCATTAAACATACGGCGCACGTATGCAGAATGCCTCTTCATCCCTGCGTCAGAGAGGCCTCCTTACTTTGCATGAAGGCAAATCACCGCCTCGGCTCTCCAGGATACAGAGGACGCACACGTAAACAGCCGACGCTCATTTTCTGCTCTCCATTGTCATCACTGGGCTACTGATTACAAAGCTTAACCTCCAGCTTATCGGTCGCTATAAACTGATACAGGAAGGAAAGAGGAAGGAGAGAGGAGTTTCTGGTAAAGTAAGCATGTAGGCCGCAGCGTTCAGCACATTCAAGCACGTTATACATTACATATTACTGCAGTGCTCTTCAGTAACAGTAATTACTCTGGCTCACTATTGGCCGGCTTCATTACATTAGTGTCCAGCTTATTGAACGCTCAGGTCTGTAGTGTATACATATGTGTGTGTGTGTGTGTGTGTGTGTGTGTGTGTGTCGGTCAAGAGGGCGAGACAGATGAGAGAGTCGGCCCATAAAACATGTTATCTACTGACCGCAGCTGGAGTAATTAATGCAGTGACCTATCGATTCTTTTACACAACAATATTTCCTCTCTCTCTCTCTCTCTGCGGCTGCTTCATTAACTCTGCACTCTCCTCCCAAGGGGAATTAACAACAATAATCTGGAGGAGCGTCCCTATCTGCAGCAGCAGTACGTGTGCCAGCGGATCCCCTACACAGACGTGAGCACCCTCACAGCCCTGCCGCCTGGTGTGGACCGGGCAGAGTGGCTGGCCAGTAACAGTGAGTGGAGTCCATCAAACGCAAAACTGATTTGAGTCTTTTATCTGAAGGAGCAAGGAGTAATTCTGCTCTTGTTCGTTTCTCCAGCCGTGGCATTTTTCAAGCATGTGAACCTGTTCTCCAGCGCACTGTCAGAGTTCTGCACCCCCAGCACCTGTCCAACTGCTAACGGACCAGACAACATGTACGTCACTCAGCGCTACACATGCAGGCAAAACACATGGTTGATGCTGATCAAATGTAATCCACTATTGTAATTAATTTTCTGGTGTAATGCTAAATGTGTGTGTGTGTGTGTGTGTGTGTGCGTGCGTGCGTGTGTGTGTGTGTGTGTGTGTGTGTGTGTGTGTGTGTGTGTGTGTGTTGATATTGTCAGGGTTTATACGTGGACGGATGACCACGGTAAGAAGCTGAAGTGCTCTGCACCACTTTACTTCGACTATGCCATGTCCTATATTCAGGATCTACTGACTGATGAAGATGTTTTCCCCACAAAAGCAGGTAAAACACATGAACATCTATGTTACACTGTTGTGCTTTACATTGTAGCTCCAGAGTTGACCTTTGACCTCTCACTCTCTTTTCCAGGTTCTGTGTTCCCCGCAGGCTTTGTCTTTCTGGTCCAGAAGGTGTTTTTGCTTTTGTTCAGGACTCTGGCTCATATTTACTGGTCACACTACAGAGAGACACTCGCACTGGGCCTACACCCACACCTAAACACACTCTTCACTCACTTCACACACTTCTGCCAGCAGTATGCACTGCTCGAACCTGAGGAGACTGAGCCACTGCAGGACCTCATCACAGCTCTGGGACAGCATGGCTTCACATAAGCAGCAGCATTTATCAGCACTCTGAGCCCAAACTGAATTTACTTCACTACATGGATTTCACTTCATTTGCAATATAAAACATTTATGTAATGTAAAGAATGTGGAAGAATGAAGAAGTCTCTTTTGCAGACTGGCACATGCCGTCTATAACTGGCATTACTTATTTGCTATATTGTGTGACATTGTATATTATATGAGTCTTTTAAAGATGCATTGGTGCATTGCTTTATTTTGATCCAGTCAAAATCTTGAAGGTCAATAAATGTTAAAGGCGTAATGAAGTACTACATACAATCCACAGTTCATGTAAACAATATGTGCCTCATTTATGTATTGTATAGTATAACATATTGTGTAATGTGATTACATTGTTATGAATGCATTCTATATTGTCATATGTATGAAATAGGAAAGTTCTTGTTTGCATCTTAATGTATGATGGTGAACTCTATATCAAACCTTTGTAACAGACACTTGCTCTATATTGTAAATAGATTATACAAAATAAACATGGTTTCATGTGATACATCATATAAAGAACCTGGGAAATATGAGATCAAGCAAGTGTATTATCGATTATTGTGCTTCCCATTTTTTTTACAAGCACATTTTACTTTTTTTATATTCTTCATCATTCTCACCTTATTCTGGTGACCTGAAAATGTCTCTTTGATTCTTTTTTCTATTCCTGAAGGAGGTCAAGGTCTCTTAAATTGTTTTGAGAACAGCACCACCTGCTGGCTATACTGAGTCACTATCACAGTCTCACTCATGCTGTCAGTTTGAGGCCTGCAGAGATGCTAGAGCGCCTCCAGTTCTTATTTCAGATCCAATTGGTTGAAGTTCCCATCTGAGCAAAACCCAAGAGACAAATCATATGCACACTAAAATGCATTTGACAAACTTATTTTCAAGCATTGTAACAACAAAAATGAATCCTACCTTGCTGCATAGTAGAGTAAGCCAGGATAGACTCATAGTTTGTTCTAGAAACAGACAGAATACAAAGATGAATGAATTAATGAACTGTGATTTCCAGTTTTAAGCCGCTGTAATCCTACTTATCGCCACACAGATGCGCCAAAATACCACAACATTGATGGAAACTCATACCGACATTTATCTCAGAATTATATTACCTATGAAAGGAAATATGGATTCATCAGACACATGTACAACAACAACATGGTAATGACAAAATACACATTTAACACAGCAATTTCAGGTAGGAAAGTCACTATCATTATCTGAAATAAAGGAAGTAAGACTCTGAGAAGCTTTACAGAAACACACACTGCATTCTTGTGCCGTTCTGCTGCAGCACTCAAATGACTGAAATACAAACAGCAGGTTGTCTGGCAAAATATTTCTTCATTATAATTGCAAATGACCTGCAAAGTAAGTTCAGATGAAAACTTATCTCTTTAGTCTGAGCTTCACCCCCCACCTGCACAGAGAAGGTTTTCACTAAATCCCTTTGACTGATTCCATTTTTTATTGGACAATATATCTGAAAATACTGTTGCGTCCATTCCCAGCCCCAAACTGTGATTTCATTGATTTATCAGCATACATACACAAAGAGTGATGAAAGAGAAATGTGTGTGTGTGTCACAAGGTGCAGATGGATGTTGTATAGGTCATGTAATGATTTATAGAGCGTGAATGTGACTCATCTTTCCTCTGATTTCATCCCGGGGTGTCCTGTGGGCATCACAGCCCTACGGTTCAAACTGAAACTCGACTCAGGCTTCCCACTGAGAGCCAAAGCATCTCTGCCTGGAAAGAGGTAGAGGGAGATGGATAAGTCTCTGCAATGGACACACACACACACAGACAGAGACACAGGGTTCTGTTCTTAGATCGGGGACGTGTTAATGCACATGTTGGACTGAACTGAGGCTCACGGTGTTGGAAACTGAGCTTAGGGTGTAATACTGCAAACTGCTGAGTCACAGACAAGCACTGGCACACACACACGCCCGCGCGCGCAAGCACACATACAGAGAGAGAGAGAGAATCCTTTTAATTAAGGCTGGAGCCACTTTCACAGAGTGTTCTTTTAATCGGGGTCAGACTGAGCACCTCATCTGTGATCCAGTTTATAAAACGAAAAAAAAAAGAAGTGTTCTTGTATAATAAAAAATGGGCATTGCACCCAAATTCTCTCTCTATCTCCATTATTGACCCATTTGATCAATGGAAACCACTGGTGCACAGAATCCACAGGTTATGTAAAATGCACCTATGTCACACACACACACACACACACACACACACACACACACACACACACACACACACACAGGGAGAGAATCAGCTGGTAAAAATGTCATCGATCTTCAGGGATTCATTTCTTATGAAACCAAGCTGGGTGTTTTATTGACACTGTTGCACGTCTTGCTGTTATACAAAACATTTCCTTTTTTGAAGGTTGTTTTTACAAATGTCACAGGGTCCTGGTCCACAGCAGACGTGTAACATTTAGAAAGGTCACAAATGCGGACAATGCTGTGAGGAGTGTGATGTCAGTATTGTCTCTTATCATCACTGAGCTATTGTTGGATAATTGTAGCACATTTATCAGGTCCCAATCAATCTTCCCACCAATAAACTCTCACACTTCAAGGTCTTTGCCTGCACCTGAGCCTGCTGGCCTTTGTCTCAAATACAACTCATAGCTATAAATGGGTCACACATTGTGTAGAAAAAAGTCACTAGATCTAAATTGAAGCAATCAAGCCTCCAACATAAGGTCACCATGGCCACAGAAAACACCAAACACATAAATATGACAAATGCACATCAGGGATTATACGAGATGATCCGACTCCTCCGGGATTAATTAGATAGTGGCGGTTCATTAGAGGCTGGATTATTGAGTGGGACACACAATAAACCTTCCTCCTCCTCCTTCTCCTCCTCACCCTCCTCCTCCTCTCGTCTCCCTCCTCCTCCTCCCTCTCTCCCTCCTCTCCCTCCTCCCTCAATCAGACTTTATAAATAAGAAAGCTCAGGACTTCACTTGCTCCCGATGTGAGCGGATCTCTTTGATATCAACAGTTTGCAGAGGATGTAGAGACTGATGATGCGTTCACTGTCATTCATTTGCGGGAAAGTTTACTTGCTCATTTAAAAGTGCGTTCCCGTTGGATTTAACTTCCTTTTCTCTCTCCATTTGTCGTTTTTATTTTTATTTTTTAATTTCGCGTAATCATCATAACATTGTCGTCTTCTCGAGGACCATGCGTCCGGTTTGCACGGCGGTGTGTGCGCTCCTCCCGGCGTGGTTGTGCCTCCTCCTCGGCCTCCTGCCTGTGGAGATCCAGAGCCGCGCTTTGACTCTGCACAGCCTGGCTCATAGACACAGGTAGAGACCTCTTTACTGGACTTTACCAGCTTTACCTTTAGATCATAACATGACTGACTGTAGTTTAAATTGTGATTGATTCAGGGTCAGAAATGTTTTTTAATTGCTTTTTTCAATATCAAAGGAATACGTAATTTGTTTCTGGACTAAATTTGGAGGGAATTAAAACAGAAACTCATGATGGTATAATAACTTTTTGGACTTGCACTCCAATCCACTCACCTTTCAGTACAATGCACCTTCAATCTAATAGGACTAAAACCAGTGAGTTAAGTCAAGAATACTAAACATTATCTGCTCCAGGTAGGATTTATAGCAAGGATCGCATTGTACATGTGTGTCTGATAAAGTAGCCACTTAGTGTATTATGAGTGTGTGTTACCATTACCAAATACATAGTATGTGTTCTTAATGATCAGGTGGACAGTAGAATAAAGCTTAAGTTAAATGCTTCTTTCATATGAACTGGTGAACCAAAGCTGTTGATCCCTTTGATGGATGCAGTGATGAACAGCAGCAATAAAAGAGCTACAGTTCACCTCTTACTTACTGGCATTTAGTAATGTGGGAAAAGGTTATAGCAGCACAGTGAGGTAAAACCTCTCAGCAGAAAGAGGTGAGAGGGGGGTGGAGGGTGGGGGGTAAAGACTGGGGACCCCGAGGGGAGACAGACTCCCCACACACACACACCAAAGTGCCTGCATGATGCACCTTCACATGTATCACCCATCCATGATGAGAGAGAATGTGTTATAGATTGTTACAGCTAAAGCTTTTTTTCCTATTTCTACATATTAGAGAGCATCATATTAGCAAACCAAACCAGGTGAGTATGGTGCTGAACTACAGCACCTTCTACATTATAACAGCTGAGCTCAAACGCCCCAAAAACCTGGTGTGCTGTGGTAATGTTAAAAATGTTAGTGTAAGGTGGAAAAAAATACTGACAACCAATGTAAGTAAATTAAACTACACAATAGCAAAATGTCCGTAGACCAGCAGAGGGCACTTCATGCACAGCAGGTAGTCGGACTCAGAATTTCCCCATCATCCCTCATACACTCTACATGAGTTTGTCTATGTCATATTTTAATTTCAAACGGGTACAAAACTGATTTCAAAGATGAGCAACAGGGACTCACAGGTCAGCGATGCTCATCAGTGATGCCAGTGGCACTTAGAAACCTTGAAACAGAGGTAAGCAGGAGAGAGAGAGCGAGAGAGAGAGAGAGAGAGAGAGAGAAAGAGAAAAGAGAAAAGAAACGTTGAGGCTCTAATAGGGGCAAAACTGTTTTCTTTGCGCAAAATCATTGTGAAGACTGATGGTATGAAAAAAGTGTGTGTGTGTGTGTGTGTGTGTCTAGTTCTTCTGTTGAGTACCACATGCTGAGCTCTAACTTGGGAGGAATGTTAGAGAAGCCCCCTTTCCTCCCAGACTCTCCAGAGGTCCAAATCCTGAACACTCACACAGATGGAGGGAGAGGGAGAGAAAGAGAGAGAGAGAGAGAAATCACTAAACCAGTTAACAGGAGCCTCTTATCATATTTGTCTTTGTGTCAGCGAGAGATCCCTCCTTCTCCACAGGGATGCATGTGTGTGAGGTGAGAGCCTAACTGATTGTTGGGACTTTGTTTGGACCACAGAAACCTCAGCGTGTGTGAACAGTGTCACTGAAAAGGAGAGTTTGTCTCGGCGGCTGGTGTAAAGTTACAAGCAGGCCATCCTGCCGTCCTGCTAGAAAGCACCGGGCTCATAGCTGGATTGTGCCTGTAAATGTGAATGGATGGCTTTGTTATTGTCATAGGTTCACACTTTTGTCAGTGTGTGTTGCTTGTTTCAGTGCAGTGATTGTGTCACACGGAGCCCTGCAGGTTGTTGAGCGGCCTACATTATGTTGTACTGGGAAGCATCTCAGTGCCAAGTGCCTTTTCCTCCAGAGACAACTGTTCTCCCTCTCACCCTAGGTGGCCTTTTCACAGGGTGTGTGTTTGTGAGTGTGTTGACAGCAAGTGAGTGTGCACAGTCACGTGTTCCCTGCACATGTATGTGCGCGTGTGTGTGTGTGTGTGTGTGCGTGTGTGTGTGTGTGTGTGTGTGTGAGCGCCCGTGTGCGTGTGCGTGTGCATGTGCGTGTGTGTGTGCGATTGTATACTAATGCAATTAACACTCAACATAAAGGAAGAAGTGACTTGAAAGAGTGACTAGAAAGCCACAGAAGTGGACAGTGAATGGATGTGTGTGTGTGTTTGTGTGTGTTTGTGTGTGTGTGTTTTTGTGTGTGCGTGCGTGCGTGCGTGCGTGCGTGCGTGCGTGCGTGCGTGCGTGCGTGCGTGCGTGCGTGCGTGCGTGCGTGCGTGCGTGCGTGTGTGTTGGCGAAGACACTGATCAGAATACCAGTCAGGATTAGATACAGGATAAAGATCATATGATATTCTGAGCCTCTTTGCGGACCAAAAGCCGACATAATCCCTCTTCTTTTATCTTTTCCCTCATCCTCACCTCATAAATATAATTGTGGTGTTTCAGTAATGATATACAGTACATATTCAAAAATATCCAATCAGGTAGATAAGAGTATGGTGAACATCCTCTGGTGTTGCCGAGCCAGAAGCTCCATTTGTCCTTGTGGTCCTGCCTGCAGTGTAGAGGGAACAGCACTGGAAGCCGTAGAGGTCAATGTGCTCTCTGTCCCTTTGACTTTTACATTTTGTCCTCTGCGTGTTGCGTAATGTTTTTTTACAATGGTTGCAGCGTCAAAACAGACCTGTAAGTATTCGTTGAGCCGGCTGATTGTTGGAGAGAAAGTGGGAATAAATGAAAAAAAAGAAGACATTGTGGTGAAGAGAGACAGCCAAAGGGGCAAAGTAAGCACTTGATGCCCAGTCAAGGAGAGAGCCAGGAGAGTCAGGAGAGCCAGGAGAGCCAGGAGAGCCTCTTACTACCGCCTGTGTTGCAGTGTGTGTTTGTGACTTTCGCTTGTTTCTGCCTCCCTGATTGTGTTTTGTCAGCTTATAGACTGTTGCTAATTAACTAAATATGATTTTAAACCCCACTGAGGGAGCAAATTGCCGCGTCAGACAGTTGGTTGCTTGATCAGTTCCCACCACTGTGGTCCGGTCAGGTGCAAGGAACAGCACGGCCTCCAGAGGTCACTACGCAGGCACCGGTCCTGTGTTGTTGTCTTTTTTCTTAATGATTGATTAAAGGACAAATAAAATAAACAACTTGTGATTGTTTACCAGCGAGCTGCAGGTCCATGTGAAGATGAGTTGGCAGAGATTAAAGGAGCAACCTGTAATTTGCTCTTTAATGCCCCTCTACCTGACACATTAGAGAGGTATGTAAGGGCTTCACACTTGACCGTCAACCAGGATTGTTTCAATGCGGTTAATTTACCAAGTGAAAGCCAATAATGTCCAAATAAACGTCCAGCTGTCCACCTCCCTCCGTCTATCTCTCCATATATCTCTCCTTCTCACTTTCTCTCTCAATCCCTTCTTTATGTCTTGGGGAAAAAAAGAAGAGACCACCTTGGTACAGCGGCCATTCCCTGCAGTACCAGCCTGCGTTCCTATCAACTGTTCCATATCCAGTTCCACTTTCAAACACAAGGAGGCTACTGGCACAACAGTGACAGGGACTTATGTGAAATGATTGTGCGAGTGTGTGTGTGTATGAGTGTGTGTAAAAAGTGTATCTCACTGTCTTTGTGTTGTATCCTAACATCATTCTCCCTCTTTGTCTCTCAGGTTGAATTTACCCAGAGCCTCTAAGCTCCAGAAGTCTTCTTTTACCATCATCGCACCTACTACTTCTGATCTCTCTGTCTCCATGGACAACCACATCACCCAGGGAGACGGCCAAATCATCTGGAGGGCCCTCCTGCACAAAGAGCCCCCGCCGAGGTTGTCCGACCCATTCCTTGACCAAAGTGACGGCCTGCTGCAGCAAGGGCTCATTTGGCAACGCGGGTCACGGGGTCGTCGCCATGCCGGCGGTGGTGGAAGGGGTCACGTCCATCTGATGAGGGTCGGGTGCGTCCTCGGCACCTGTCAGGTTCAGAATCTCAGCCACCGTCTCTATCAGCTGATTGGACAGAGTGGGAGGGAGGACTCCTCCCCCATCAACCCCCGCAGTCCTCACAGCTACGGCTAAGGCCCCTCCCACTCCGAGTTCCTTTAACCTTTAAGTCTCACCGATAAGCCGGGTCCATTGTTGCATCAGTGACACGGTTGGGTCAGGCAGTAAAGCTCGATGTCCGTCTTGAACATCACAACAACCTTGGCGTGTCTTCTCATCTCAGCCTCTTTTAGTACTTTTCACATTATAGTACTCTAACATTTCTGCTTGGTGACATTTATCCCATGACATTAACCCTTAGGCTGTGTGTACATACAGTATAGGAAAGCTGTGATACTGAAGCTTTGGTCAGGTCGACGCCGCTGATCTGACCTTGAGCCGACTGAGCAACTAATCCACCTTGTTTATCCAAATTGATGGCCTTCTGAACGGATCGCTTGCCTTCATCTGCAGCAAAGAGTACAACCAGATTGAGCTTTGTAACAGTGTGCAGTAAATCTGTGTCTTGACTCCTTTCCTCCTTTCCTCCTTTCCTCCTTTCCTCCTTTCAGCCTCCTGTAACGCCTCATCACTGTGAATGTTGCCTGAAGTATTGTGTGGTTTTTAAAGCTTTATAGTCTGTCCTTTTGAGAGCTGAGCATAACTCCAGTTTGGGTTTGTCTTTGAAGGTCAAATGGTGAGAAATACATGAAAGCACTTTATTGTTCATTACTGTCAGTATGACTTGAATTTTAAGCATATGTTATTTAACTTTAAATTAATAAGACCTCTTTGCTGTGAATATCCCATTATACTTAATCTACAAATTTAAAGTGTCCTTTTATTAACTCTCTCTTCTGCTTTTAATCTAATACAATACTAGCCTTACATAATGATACTTCAGTCAAACCTTTACGTGTATTTAATCTCTGTTTGTGTGTGTGTGTGTGTGTGTGTGTGTGTGTGTGTGTGTGTGTGTGTGTGTGTTTAGAGCAGCATTGAGTATCTCCACTGCTGTTTCTAGGTTCAAGTAAGGACTTCACCCCAAATGGAATTTCAGTGCCACGACCCGCCTCCTAACCTCAATACATGTAAAATACAGACACAAATACACAAAAGAGACGCTTTTAGGTTCACTATTAAATCGGTGATGGATTCCTAAGTCACTTCAGGTGAAGGTGAGCGGGTCTTTGCCAAATTTCAAAGTGATAAGCACCGGTCAGAGGATCGATGTGATGTTTTTACAGAATCAGTGTGTCCTGAGTTAAAGAGAGGCAATTGACAGCTTTCTGCTACGTGTGCGTGGATGAGTGCACATGTAAAGAGTGATTGCTGGAGTTGAAAACACCAAATCATGTTTTTTTTCACATTTTATAGCACACAAGGACACAACGTTTCATCCGTGTTGACAGTGTTGAAATATTTGTTCTGGTTAATGAATAACATTAATAGTAGTAAGCAGGCGGGAAGCTTGAAGCCCAAAGCAAAGTTCTCAGGATCCTGTGTGCAACTGAAAACTTTTTACTGGTAGATATCAACATATTGTGCGTACTGGGTGTTCATGCTGGTCAATCATTATCTCTGGACTAACTAACAGACCAGATTCAGCCACTATCACGATCAATACCAAATACTTCAGAAGCTTGTAGGGAATTTGAATCTGCTGACAAAGTGACCCAAAACATCTGATACTTAGAAAGTGTGAGCGTGTCACCTATGTTAAGGCAGTTACTGTAATAAAACAAATTAACCCACGAAAGTTGTGGTCCTTTTGTTATTTGTATGTGTGTGTGTGTGTGTGTGTGTGTGTGTGTGGTATATATATTTGACTGTCCATGCAGGCTTTAACAGCATTACACCTGTAAATCCTGTTTAACTGAGTCATTCTACCTCAGCTCTAATAGAAAAATCTGCTGATTATTGAAAAAAAATCTTCCTGGCACAGACACCAACACACTAATGTACACAAGGTCAAGGTTCAACAGATGGTACCCCATTAGGTGAGGCTGAGTTAAAGTGTGACAGGACATCGGCGCACCCTTTGAGGAGGGACACATGCAGAGTGAAACCTCAGCGGCGATAAACCTGTAGACAAACTGAGGGTCGACTCCAGAGCTCCGCTAACGCCACGACACAGCTGCATACCTCAGCCCCGACTATGAAAGTTGTCAATCTTGTACGTGCGGCTTTAAAACATATGGAACAAAAGAAAACATGCAAAATTAAGTAAATTGCCTCTTATAAAAGTAGAACAAACACAACTAATGCTGCGGGTTCTTTAACATGCAGGGTCCAGACCCGTCTCTGGCATATCGGCCAAATCTGGAGAAAAATGAAGCCAAAGAGAAAGAAGAATACAGGAACTTTGAGGTAAGATGTCATCATTCTTATTTCATTATGCACATATTAATGGTTGGATATCTCATTTCCATGTATTAAGCCTCAAGCAGCATCAAAAATGGGTAAATATCCATGATCTCCTGAGTGGCAATTCAGTTTGATTTGTATTTTATTCGTTCATTTCGTTATTTCATTTCAGATTTTCAAATGAATCAGCATCAGGAATTGAATTCATCTTCTGTGTTATTCCAGTGTTTCCCTCTCCATTCATGACATTTCACTGAGATGTAATGGGATGAATGTAACAATGTAGATCAATGGAGCAATGCCTGCCTGTCATAAATGTGTAGAACTGTGTCATCTGTGCTACAAACATGAATGTGTGTGTGTGTGTGTGTGTGTGTGTGTGTGTGTGTGTGTGTGTGTGTGTGTGTGTGTGTGTGTGTGCGTGTGTGTGTGTGTGTTTTAGAATGGAAGTCTATTTGATCGTGTGTTCAACACGTACAAGCTGATGCACACCAACCAGACCCTGGACTTTGTGAAGCAAAAGGTGAGTCAAGCAAAAACCAAACAAGGACAGAAATTCTGAAAATTTTGACCACAACCTTGTAGCTTTTGAGGAAAATAGCCACAACTAACAATAAAATAAATGTGATGCAATGAAAAACTATTTGTAATTCAAATTCAAATTCTTGTTTGCATTGTACTCTGTGAACTTGTATAACAGAGTGACCCTTGCAGACTTCAGTCAAAGGTCATCCAGTTCTTTGAAGTTAAAGCCAAAGGCAACAGCAGACAATCAGTCTGGACGGAATATTGAGTTACTTTGCTTCCAGTTTAAACAGGCAGTTATAGGGCATTTGTAGAGAGTAATGAGAGTACAAGCATAAACATTACAAATCCTCTGAATGGGAACATAAACACAACTGAGTGCAGACTAGAAACTAAATGTAAAGGCAGGAGAACAGATTTTAGTCAATAATTCCCCAAAACACAGCAGAATGTGGAGAGAATACCACATTCTGACACATTGGCCCCACAGGCATCGACAGCTCAGACTCTCATAACTCAGGCCTGTGCATGCCTATACTTTGCATAGTAACGCTATGACTGTCATCCGCCCTGCAGTATTCTGAGTGGACCGGCTGCAGTCACTCCCAGATGGGGTTAATGGAGGCCATCATGTCTCTGGACCAGTTGGTGGACGAGTCTGATCCTGATGTGGATTTTCCCAACTCGTTCCACGCCTTCCAGACAGCTGAGGGCATCCGCAAAGAGCACCCAGACAAAGGTGGAACACACACACACAGAGACTAATCTAACTAATTACACACACACATACAGTAGAATATCTGGTTAACTCCCTGTTCCTCCACAGACTGGTTCCAGTTGGTGGGTCTGATCCATGATGTGGGGAAGATGATGGCTCTTTGGGGAGAACCCCAGGTAGAACACAGACAGACAGATTGAATGATTCATGTTGGATTTTCCTTAATATCACATCACTTTCCATTTTCATCACAAACTTATTCAGGGATTGTCTCACACTTCCTCCAAATAATCTGTTTTGCTTATTTCCCCTTCATCCAAATTCTTCCAATGTCCTTTGTCCTCTTAGGTGAGGCACCTTTAACAGCCCGGTAGCTCAGGTAGGTCTCAGGTAGGTCTCAGGTATCTGGTGTGTTTGTCCTCTGCAGTGGGCTGTGGTGGGTGACACCTTCCCCGTGGGCTGCAAGTTCCAAAACTCCATTGTGTTCAGAGAGAACAGCTTCATGGAAAACCCAGATGACACACACCCCAGCTACAGGTACACACTCTCACGTTTCAGCATGAGAAGTCGTCAGGTATATACTATCACACTTAAGCATAAAGTTTAGCTCATGAAGGGGAATTAAGTATCTAGAAGCTTCACACAAACACTTCAACATCTGCTCTGGTTGCTTCATCCATTCATTCATGTGTTTTGTGCTTCACCTCTCCTATAATTGATTACATTACCATAATATTACATCTGATGAACTGTTATCACTCCTATTCTAGTGGTGAATATGGGATTTATGAGCCAAACTGTGGACTCGACAAAGTCTTCCTGTCCTGGGGTCACGATGGTAAGAGAATTATTACAATACAGGATCGGTTACAACTTCTAAAAGTGACTGAATTTAAGTTTATTTACTGTACCTGACTCAAAGTAAACTTGTATCATTCTCCTCAGAGTATCTCTACAGAGTAATGAAGTTCAACAACTGCTCTATCCCAGAGGAGGTATGCAAATGATATCAGTGAATCTTAAATATGTGTGTGAAGATCCTCCTGTATTAATTCATTGTTTTTGTCTCTTAGGGCTTGTACATGATCCGTTTCCATTCCTTCTACCCGTGGCATTCCCATGGTGACTACATGCATCTGTGCAATGACAAAGACCTGAAAATGCTGCCGTGGGTCCAGGAGTTCAAGTGAGTGTGGCCCCCTCCTTTATACTGCGTGTACATGTACGTCTCCTATCCACTGATTGGACCTGATGCTGCTTGTTCCACACTTCCCACAGTAAATTTGATCTGTACACCAAAACCACCGACATGCCCGACGTCAAAATGCTGCAGCCGTACTATCAGTCACTGATTGACAAGTACTGCCCTGGAGTCCTGCGGTGGTGAGACGCACGCAGGGACGACGTCCATCCATCCATCCATCGACCTGATAAGAAGCTCGTCACACATCTGGCACGACTGACAAATGAATGGATGGGACGTTTTGCTTCTCACTAGAATAAAGCTGCACTCATTCCTATGTATAGATATTACAGATGACTGAATGTATACATCTATCAAAGAGACAGATACAGTATGTATTCACCGTTTCCAAATCAGTGAACAAAATGTGAAGCATTTGTATTTGATCATATTTTAATGTGAATAAAAAACATTTGAAACATGCTGCACCCGTTTGTGCTGTGATTCATTTCTAACACCGAACAGAAATGAATTGAAATGATATTTGTGGAAACAGGGAAAGTGCAGAGCTCATAATCGTATATATATATATATATATAGCCACAGATGCTAAACAGATCCATAAGAAAACACACACACACATAAGTGCTCAGGCGCTCTTGTCCATCCATTCTCCTCATATACAAAACAGTAAGAGCTCTTCTATTCTAAATCTGGATATTCTTCTGTGCTTTGATTAGACGCACACGTGTGTCAGTGATGTCATGGTGACACGGGGAATAAATCTGTCCATAATTGACCGATTAAGAGACAGAAATAAACTCTTAATGGCTTCTTTGGTCCTTTTACTGTCTCTTCTTCTTTATAAAGGCAGGTGGTGATGACACTTAACACACTACTTAGATAATGGCTCCATTTCTTCTTGTTCCTCCTGCTCGTCCTCCTCCAATTCTGCCTCTTCCTCCTGCTCCTCTTCTGCGTCATCTTCATCCTCCACCTCATTGTCACCCTGCTCTCCATCTTCTTCCTCCTCTTCCTCCTCCTCTCCATCTTCTTCCTCCTCCACTGTCGTCAGTTCGTCCGAGTGCCCGGAAGTTTTGGACGAGCGGTGGTCCCTCGCCGTCGCCTCTTCCTCCTCCTCTGCTGCCAGAGTCTTTGGTCTTGGTGCGTTTTTCTTCGACAGTCCCTTGAGTAGACAGAGGATTATGCCGCCGGCCATCAGACTCCAGATGAGCACGGGGGCCGGGACGCCCCTCACCTGAGAGCGCACCCACCTCACCGCCTGGGCCACCGGGGTGTTGGACTGACGGGGAGGCGTTTTGTCCTAAAGAACACCACATGCAGCTTTTAATATCAACTTGCTTTGATGAAATTCAATGGGAAATTCTGAATGACATTTTTTACATTTACAACAGTGACCTTGCTCAAAACAATAGGTCACTCTAAATCATGCGGTACATTTACCTTCAGTCTAAACTGAGTGAGCATGCCGTCCAGGAAGGAGCTGCCCAGGTGCACTGTGGGATAGAATTCCTGATCATAGACTCTCCTCCACCAACGCTGAGGGAATGACCTGCAGAGGAAGCCCACCCACAGAGGTCAGAGTTCATTTGAAGTACTGAGTCGTTCATCTCATGCAACATCAACACCAATCATGCCTTTAATAAACAAGAGTGAGAGTAAGATTTAGATGTTGCAGAAATAAACACAGGAATAATTACAATTGTGCAGTGTGTGTAAATTGAGACAGAGAGGAGGGGGAGAAAGAGAGAGAGAGAGAGAGGTAGAGGAAGGGAGAGAGAGACAGGGAGCGTGCACTGACCCGTCAGCCTTGGGTTCAGTAAACCAGTATCTGTAGCGGTGCGCTCTGAGGAAGGCGGGAGGCTGCCGGTGGAATGGATACTGGGACACGTCTGTCTGGATCAGCTGGATGACTGGAGAACACACAGAGCCCAGGTTCACTTATCAGGCTCCTTCTTTCTGACAATCGCTGCCTTTGTTTATAACGGTAACTCAACGCTGCTGCACTGCTGCAGGAACATTTGAGGCGTCGTGCGTGCGTTTAACCCCCGGTCAGGTGTGTCAGCGCCGCACACCTGACCGTCCTGTATGGGACGACGTAAACAGCTGAAGTATACGGTTTCAGCGTGGTCGCAGATCACTCCGGGCTCCGTTTGAGAACAGTCTCCTCCTCTTATCGTTCTGTAGAGAAAGCGGTGCCCGTCTGCTGACAGGAAGGAAGAGAGGCGGGGTGCACATACCGTCCGTCTTGCCCTGCAGCAGTCTGTGCATGAGGCTGGTGAACCACGGCGCATCCGTCTGGCTCCCCAGGGCGGCGAACCACATCTGCCAGTCCAACCGGGGCTGGTGGGGAGTCACCACAGCAGGAGGGGCGCTTAGGTTTCCCGGCTTGTACATGAACTCGATCTCCTGAACAAAAACGACAGAACAAGACAAATTGAATCCGCCGTTCTAAAAGCCCGTATGTAACAGATACGGCGTGTCGTCGGAGCGAATCCGCCCCCCGCCATCGCTCGTTGACTCACTGTCCATGTGAAGCCATCGTCGCTGCCCTCGATGACGACCTCGGGCCGCCCGCTGACCCCGGTCATCCTCCTGAACAGGCCGTAGGAGTTGACCAGCTGGTATCGATCCACCAGCTCGTAGGCCTGACGCACTCCAGGCCACAGACTGGCGTTGGAGTCGTACTCGATGTAAGTGAAAGGCACCTGGTGGGAAATAACAGACAGGAAGTGATGACACAAGAGCTTTGTTTCATCAGAGCGTGCTTCCTGTTTACACGGGTGAGAGTGTGTGTGTAGGTGGAGATACAGAAAAGGATAAATGAGGCAAAAAAGGAACAAAACGGGTGAAAATGTATAAATTAGCACTTATTAAATGTCAGGAGAACATGGAAGGGACTCATCAGGCGTCACTCACCAGACTGATGGTGAACATTGTTGCCGCGGCAGCAGCGAACAGCGTCCACTGCATGGTTCCCCAGAACCTCCCGAGGAAACCACGGACACACGCATACCTGGGAAAAACAAATTTCCTGTTACTCCAGCTACAAAAACGCCCTGTGGGAATCTTTAATGCCGCAGATCTCATCAAGTCATATCCAGCTTCATACCTGAACAAGGCTGTGATCGTCTCCCACGTGAGCGAGAGGACCCCCATCCAGATACTGGGAATGGTGACGCTCTTCAGAAAGTGGTTAAACTGGTGGTATGTGAACGCTGCCAGAGGAAATCAAAGAGTCAAGGAAAAATGCAGGACGCACACACGCAGATGTCTGTCCACACACACACTCATACAGACACACACACCTGTCCTGGAGGTGACGCCCGTCTTCTTGGAGTCCAGCTGCAGGTCGAAACACACAACGGTGCCGAAGATGGTGAGAGCCCAGACGGAGAGTTCCAGCAGGTAACACAGCCACGACCAAAGCCTGGAGTCTGAGAGAGAGAGAGACAGCCAGACAGACAGACAAAGAGCCAGAGTGTTATACCATTAGAATGTAAATCCTAATACTATATCTAAGAATTACACACACATCACCCCTCAGTTTATGGTACCGTTGTTGCCGGTCTTCTCTGCCTTCCGTAGCCAGAAGTTCACATGCTGGTCGTCGAGCAGAGACAGACACAGCGCCAACGTCAGGAGGTTGAAGAAATTGTAGTTGCCGGACAAAATGATGAGCACCTGCAGCATCACCTACGCAGAAAACAAATCAACAGTCTGAACAGATGCACACTCGGAGGGTGGGAGGATGAATGTAGCTGATGAAGCACGTGCAGAATGATTATCTTGTCAGTCATTGTTCAATCATTTCAGTCATTTAAGGTGTGGTAAAAGGTGAAGAGAGTGACTGTGTTTACACCAACCTGCATGTAGAAAGCACCAAGCCGGAGCCGGCGCAGCGGGCTGAAGAAAAGCACGGGTACAGCGATCTCGATGAAGAAGGCCCCCACCACGCTCAGCTTCTGCCACCACACGGGCAACTGGTGGGCGAACCAGGCCAGCGGGGTGGGGATACACTGGGTCTCATAGTGATAGGTCATAGCTGTTTAAACACACACACACACACACAGGACAGAGGTCAGGGTGCATTAACTTCAGCAAGAAAGGGACAAATCTCCTGCCCTGTGCACGGACGCCTACACGTACCTGTGAGGCCCCACCAAGTGGGACAGCGTGAGGTGAGCTTCACCACTCCAGAGGCAAACATGAGTCTGAAGAGCAGCCAGCGGAGCAGCCAGAAGGTGATGCCATCATGCTCCCTGACTCCTCGAGACCCTCTGATTAATGTGAGCGGCGCGACGAGAATACAGAGGAAGCCCGTCTCTAAGAGCAGGCTGTCCCTGCATGACAGGAAACGGTAGGTAAGAGAAAGAAAGACGGAGGGGAGGGACGATCAGAGTTTTCATTTTGCTCAGTCAGTTTGATGATTATAGAAACTGTGAACTGAGGATCAAACATCTTGGGCTCCACCAACTAGCTGCTATTCATAAAAGTAGAGTGATAACAATAAATCCCACGGTCCACACACACTGCACTGTGACATGACTCACCACTGAAAGTAGAGGAAGACCTGGCCCACCTGAAACAAACAAACACAGTGACTTAGAGCTGGAAGAACACCACATCAACAAAAGACAAACTAGGCACAAACTCACCTGATACAAGGACAAATACAAGAGCCAGAGGCAGAAAAACACCAGGCTGTCCCGGAGACCCTCCACCAGCATGGCGGCCAGGCTCAGCGCCGCCCCGGCGAGGCACAGCAGCTCCATGGCCGTGTGTGTGTCCAGGCCCACCAGAGGGCCCAGCCACAGCAGGGTGGGAGAGGAAAGCAGCTGCTCCATCAGAGGCTTATCGCTGTAGCGCAGCTGCCAGCGGGCGGGCAACAGGCCCTCGTTACCATAGAGACCTACACATGGAGGCAGACGTTGAAGACATGTTAGTGGTAAAGCATCCAGGATCAGAGCAGGACCCTTTAAATATAAATTTTCCTTTCCCCCGTTGCTCGTTTCCTCTGACCAAAGCTCACAAAACTCAATGAGATTCAATTAACGAGGACATAAACAAAGCAAAAGCAAAGCAAATGACTTTACTTGTTAAAAGGCTCCCATGGCTGATTGATTTTTGCAAACAACTGTCAATCAACTAATGATTAGTCGTTTTAACCTTTTAACCACGTCAATCAGTTTACATGCAACATCAGGGGACCATAGGTTGGAATTCAAACATTCAGTCAGTGCATGTGTCAACGTGAATACAAGTTGAAACACATTGGAAAGCACAGATACCCAAATAACTGAAAACGGTGATTTGCTTTAGGAAATAAAAAGATTCTGACAGTGATACTATTGTTTATTTGCTTTAAATTAGTTGAAATGGCACAAAAATGTGTTTCATACGCATTTCTGGCGGTGTGAAGATGTATTACGAGGCTAGTTTATCACTTTATTAGAGGTGTGTTCCTTCCCAACAGGTTGCTTTACGGTAGCTGGCCTCCTCTCTTTGTTAGCAGATGTTCTTTCATGAGGGGGTGAGAAGTTTGCTTAGCGTGAAGTTTTCCATGTCTGTAGCCCGCAGAAAATTCCACAAATGTGTGATGCATGACCAGGAAAATGCGGACGAGGCACCAACTTCCATGCTAGCAAGCTAACATGCAGCGGTGAAGAGGAGTCGTCAGCCTCACCTGGAATCTGCACGTAGAGGGAAACAAACGCTCCCATGTAGATAACAGACATGCACCACAGGAACATACGGCGAGGGACGGTGATTTCAGCCATGTCTGCGCTGCTCGTCGGCACGCAGCCGCAACTTTCTCCGCTTCCTTGACCCGGAGCTGGATGGGAAGCAGTACAGAATTAATCCCGGGGACACGTAGCGATAACGGGCCAGTTCATACGAACGGACACAAGATGTCGCTGTAAATCGTGCCACTCATGCGACGTTCAGGGCGCATACGATTTTACAACCCTGAGTAATCTTTGCTCAGAATTATTTTCAAAATGTGTTCCACTTTTAGTTCAATTTCAGATATTATTTAGTTTTAGCTTTTAAGAAGAAAGGGAGAAGCCCGAAAAGAAACAATGAAAACACGTTTGAAGAAGTACACTGTCTTAGTATAGATTCTAATAACAGTACTTCTCGATTGTACATTACGTAAAAAAATTAAAAAAAAGTTTTTTTTAGTCTATTCAGCTTTAAGCGTGTTTTTTGTTTTAATTAACAAAGTCCTTTGAACTATTATCTTGAAATTACTACGTAGTAGTAGTTACCTATGAAAGGTAGTTTTGGCTGACGTTTACCTTCTCAAATTCTTAATTCTCAAAGGTGGAGCATTTTTACATTTTTGTGCATGTCCAAATTCTACCTTTGCTATTACTTTAACAGTGGAAAGAAATAGAACTGTTGTACTAAATTGATGGTAAAATCTTTGCCTTCTGTTTTGTATGTATACAGTTAGGGTTAGGGTTAAAACGGCAAGGCAACAGTGAACATATTTGTATCTTACTGAACTTATAATTTCATGTAAAAAATATCTTTGAGAAGCTACTCGGCATGTGTAGCAGGGGTACCATCAGGGTCCATTCAAAGGCCTGTGGACCTGGTGAGTGAACACCTAGTATCATGTTAATTGAAATTATGCCTGCCTCGTTGGAGGTTTGGGGAAAAACTCAAAACATTAAAAAGAAAAAACACCTAAAAAGTGAATTTGTCAGATACATTCTATTGCACTTGATTCAAGTAAGTGTGACAAACTGTCTTGGTTGGACAGAGTTTATTGTGCAAGACCTACCAGGTGAGCATACAGTCATGGCAATATAAAGTGGGTCTGCATGCTGCTAGTCCGAAAACAAAAGCATCAAAGTATATACATTCAAGTTTTAGAGACAAATATAAGAAGACAAACTGCCCATAAACAGAGTACCACTATTTCTCAGTAACATGTCAAAACATCAGAACTTCATTGCACATGCAAAATTTGCAGTAGGTTTAATAAATTTAATGTTACAAAAATACTAGAATCTGATTTTAGAGAACATTTACACTTAATATTTAGGTGGCACCAACACGAGACTCATTTTTCCAGCATTGGGTATGAATGTCAGAGGTGCGTAGATCAGTAGCAGATAAAAGAACCATTACTCAGAACAAGAATGGAACAGTGGAACTTGGAAAAAGGGCTGTGACAGTCAACTTCCCCTTTGTTTTTTTCCCCCCATGTTTAAATTGGCTTCAAGAAGAGGAACTCATTTTTTAAATTTAGTTAAAATGATATTTTTAAAAAGATACTGTGATATTTGTGTTCTAGATTCCAACAACAATATTATTTGCCAGCATGACTGCTATATATACACTTGCTCTCTCATCCCAAATGGTATTGAATGAAAGGCATAAAAAGTTAAATTGCTGTTAAATTTAAGAAAAAGGCAAAAGTTTCAATTCATTTCTTTTAGTGTCCAGTGTAGTATTAGGCTGCACCAGAATGGCTGGATTGTCAAGTTTAAGGGTAGTACCCAACAATAAAACATGCATATTATGCCTTTAGGTCCGTTTCTTATCAATGCATATAAAAGATGAAGGTTATGTTGACACTTGACATACCATCTACAGCATACTGCCTGTGGGCAATACTGTCACAGTAATTAGGACGTCTATCCATCAATATGGACTCATGTTCTGATTCAAATCTGTCTGTGTAATATACACAATTATTTCATTTGAATGAATTAAAATACCCTCAAAATTGGCCACGGATTTCTTGCCAGATATCGAAAACAACAAGACAGTACAGATTTGTTTGGACTATAGCAAAACATATTTAAAAAATTCCATGTTGGGGGAGATGTCCCGCATGACGACCACAAGCCTCCATCAAACTGAAAATGTTTGCCTTATTATGCAGTATGACACATTTACTGTTTGGCTACTTTTGAAATGGGCAAAGACGTTTTTCTAAAGCAGGACACAACACTTAGCACGTCTGTCTGACACGTGTCCCTTTTACCAGAGACATAATAGTTCCTGTGAAATGTGAATTGACAGATTGGCCATAGCTGCCAAAGACATGACTGGTGCCCACAAACAATAGGATGGCAGCAGACTGTAGCTTTGGGGGGAGCCACCGTATGGACATCTGTAAACAAAAGTTAAATGCAGATACATCATTTGAAAATGTGTTAAAATACTCTGACAGGACCAAATTCCCAGAGAGCCGTATCTGTATGTTCTGCAGAAATGCTCTCTCTAAACCCTCAAACACAAAAAGTACCCTACATAATCTACATTGATACATACAAGACTGATTTTCATAATTTCGATATCTAAACCTTTCCCAAACCTTTGGAATTTTACAGAATTTTAAGGCATATATAAATTATAAATTTTTGGACAGCTAGACTCAAAAGTATCTCGAACAGAGGGGTTTATTGTCATGTGGTCCCATCTGTTCCTCCACTGCAGGTCTGTCCAATAGTCGTCACCGCTGGCAGGGGCTCCTGGTCCGTATCCCTCACATAGATGACAGCATCACCGCTCACATTAATGAGACACTGAGCCTAAAGGCAAAGACAAAGAGTTTAAAATAGCAGGACACTGATATCTTTGAGCTCTGAGGACAAAAATAGAAGTTAAAGTAGTTAATTTGCTTTCTTTGTATTACAAAAATGAACTGCAAGATAGAGTAAATTAACAGGAGCTGAAAAATAGAAAGAAATAGAAATAGAAATCTATTCAACATGTATGGTCTTTACTATATGAGTGTGTGTGTGTACCTGGTTCTTGTTTGGATTTTCCATTAACACACATTCTTTCATGCTGTAGGAAACCACTGCATTTCCACCCAGAGCAGCTACATGGGCACGAACCATTGCAAACACCTCTGCTATGAAGGAATGCAGGAAGCCACTTACTCCACCTTCCTGCAGAGGATAAACACACTTATAGTCTTCACCTTACATAACCTGATCCTGGGTCACGCCAGTGTTTCTGCAGACATAATGGTCATACCTCCCGCAATGACGTCGTCTCTCTTATAAAGAACATGTTGATGATTCCGAGGTATTTAATGATGCGTGTCCCGGGCAGGTAGGAGAGCGGCGTCATTTTCACCACAGTGACAGAACTGCACCCAAACGAGCGGTTGGAACGCAGCGAGCGGGAGCGTCCCTCAGGGAGTGGACTGCTCCGATCCAGTGATGAAGCTGTAGATGCAGAGGAGGCGAGGAGATGCGGACCAGAGAACAAGGAGGGGGTGTGGAGATGCAAGTTTAAAATAGTGAAGAAAACAATTAAGTCTGAAGCAGGGAGAAATGTGGAGTGTGTGGAATGTAGGAGTCACAAATGAGTCAGTGCATGTGCTGACATGTAGGAGCAAGTCAACCGTCTTAGTATGTTACTTTTGTCAGTTTACATGCAGTTGTGCAGATGAGTGGTGACGAGACAATCATGTGGAAAGCGTGCGGTGCCATGCATGTCATGCAGATGAGGCAAACAGACGAGACATTTACTTAGTGTCTGCAGACAGACAGACAGACCTGGGCACAGCTGTGTGTGTTTACATGTGTGAATACATTATCAGCCTATGAGAGAATATTTCTGCCTGCGCTGTGAAAGACACTTGAGAAATGGAAACGGACAGAGGCAGCTATGAGCTGAGCTGGGCACATGTACACAAGCCAGAGTGTGAAAGATGCTCCATGTCCTACTGCCAGGTTTCCTGATGCTGCTGTTGCGTTTACCTTCATCAAAACAGGAAATCTTCAAAGCCGATAAGACACATTAGATAATGATTTGCTTGCTGGACACAGGAAGGAAACGTTAGCAGACCTTGCACAGTAGCATCCTCCCCCAGTCTGCTGTGATCTTTACCACTGTGCTTTGACGATGTCAAAATGATGAAGTATTTTGATAAACCTCTAAGCACCGCATAGAAACAATTTAATATTGTGCTTGAGGAAATCAGTGGTTGCTCTGTATAACTTAATTATCAAACAATTCACACATCTAAGGGCTGACTTTTACAGATTACATCACAATCATCTTACAGACAAACTCCGTATGAGATTTGTCCAAAATGTTCTGATTCCAATAACTGATAAAGATGGCAGCAGGCTGTGACCTCAAACGTTCAAAATATTCCTTCAGGATCCTTTGTGTGCAGACAAAAGCAAGCTGTTTAATACCTTGATTCAGGGTTGCGATCATCTTTGCAATTTTGCAGCGTTTCACAACATAAGTATAAACATTTGTGCAAATGCAGAAAGAAAATTTAAGAGGTCATTCCACTGATTGTCATCAACACGGCTGCAATCCATCCAGCCCTTACAGCTCTCCACAAGTGCTTGGGGGAGAACAGGATGCATATTGTTGGGTGGGGTAGCGGGGGGGAAATCACTGCCCTCTTGAGATTTCAGAGCCAAGCTGCTGATTGTGGATCCCTCTGAGGGGCGGGGCTTCAACGTTCACACTCCAGCTAATAAGCAGGTGCTTGATTTGCAACGCTCCGCCCCCCAGCGGCATGCATGGAGGGGTGTGTGAATGTATGCCGGTGCGTGTGCGCGTGTGTGTAATTGCTTATGAAACTGTGTTCTGTATTTGTGGGTATGATCACCAGAGTGTGCTAGAGACTGTGTCCTCCTACTTGTCTTAACTGATCCTCGTCTTATGGTGTGAGCTTTCAGCCTAAGCAGCTCTAGCCAGGTGCTGCATCTGTCTGCAAAGGAACCGTAATCAACGGAGGAAGCTGGAGAAAACATCAAAACATACACACAGACCAACCACACGCACCCGAACATACAGACACACCATAACAACAATAAAAGAAAAAAACAAAAAAAACAACAGGACACGAGAACAAACCGACAAACAGAAGAACAGAAAAGAAAGAACAAAAGTGGATGAGGTCTAGGAGCAGTGCCAGGTAACTGAGATCAAAAAAAGGATGAGAAAAGTCAAAACAGGGCAGTGTAGTAGTCATGGTAGCAGGGAGGTGGGGCAGAGGGGGATGGTGTGTGTAGAGGAGAGCTTACCTCGGGCTGAGATGTTGGCACTCTCTGGGGCACCTGTTAGATACACACACATCAACGTTTACCTTTGCACTTGACAGAGAGCGGCAGAGTTCTCCCATCAAACCTTTACCCTGCAAATATTTCTGAATTTGAATGGTAGAAATATGAAAACGCACTGTCGGGGGAATCTCTAGTTACTACGTGTCGATACCGGGTAAAGTCAGGGTCCTCGCCTTACGCCTGAGCAAGATGCCTCAACTAGTCACCACACTGTTGTCTAAGGTCCCACCACAACCAAAAGCACTGGACTACGGGGACACCACGCTTCATTTACCTGCCGGGCGGATCATAACCAGCTGATTTTTGCTGATTTTTGCGGCTGGGGTGAGTAAAGAGACTGTACCTGAGGTGTTAGTGGAGGAGATGGGCAAGGCCTGTTAGTGAAAGAGGAGGTGGAGGAGGACTGGGGGGCAAAAAGGAAAGGTTGAAGGCTACCTGAGATCTTGGCTGACTGAAGGTTGGCGGCGGACGTGTCTGCGCACAGCTCCAAGGAAAACTGCAGCTGCTCTTCTGTCTCACCGGCTCCTGGTGGAGAGAAACAAGAGCTGGTGACAGAAGCTGAGACTCAACTATACAGATGAATGTGAGGGAATTAATCCAAAATAATGAGCTACAGATGGTGACAATCTATGGTGTGATTTTTCTCTTCATTCAATGTTGATGTTACATTTTAGTAGTGTGTAAATGCCAATGCACAACAAAGTACTTAAACAAAACTTATCCTTCAACCAAACAGACCTTTGGCGATGACCTTCTCTCCCGGCTTCTCCTGAGTCTGGTCTTTGTCGAATGTCATGGCAACTGCTGTCACTGTGACCTGGGAGGGAGGAGGAGGAGGGACGCGATTACGGTAAAAGGGTGCAGAAAGTAAAGAACATTTGTCAAACACTCCCATTTCTTCTTTCTATATAATTGACGACTGAGAGGTGGATTGTGGCTGCTTATCAAAATCACCTGTATGAGTTCTTCTTCTGGCACTGCTACAGCGAAGTTGAGATGACAAAGACAGCAGGGGGTCATAGATCGCAGCTTGAAGTACAAACTCTGGAACAAACGAGATGAATTGCAGGCTTGTAACTTAAGATTTAACACACTACTAATAGAAGTATCTTAGTAAATACTATAAAATGTTGCTCCGTCGATTATGCCGATTACAAAATAACATTTCTTCAGAATGTAGCATGGTACAACTTATGACAAATATTGCAACAATGTGTTGATTAAAAAGGGGATCCTTACCTTAAGCAGATTCTCACACAGGTCAGTAAAGATCTTGCTTAAGCCTTGGTTGGTAAGATTGGCATTACTCAACCTGAAGACTCTCACTGATGTAAACATCTGGAAGACAGTGAAAGATTGATTGAACAAAATCAAAAGGCTCCAAAAATAAAAAAGGGTTTGTGGAGAGGAGAGGTGCAGAGGGGAAAAGTTGGCACACTGATGTTTTTGTTAGTCACGGTGTCTACATCATCAAAAATAATCTGGTATGTAAATGTGCTGAGTCAGTATACCAGCTCCTCTCATCTCCTCTAAAAGCAGTGCCCCGCTCCAAACCACCAACAGTTTGGGAACGACGCACCCAAACTGCTGCTGTCTAAAAGAACATGAACTAATGCATGTATGAAGACGTTTCTGCAAATGTGTGTCACTGCACCGTTGACCTAGTGCTTAGCACAAAAGTAGAGCAAAAAAATGGGTCAAGCTTGTTGTTGTCACGCATCACTAGACAAGAGAGATTTCCAGTTCTTCCTACTTCTGCACACAGTGAGTTATCTTTTATCTACCTTTGTTGAACACACTTATTGTAAGGCGCTTTGGATAAAAGCGTCTGCTAAATGACCGTAATGTAATAACATCTGAATGTTATCTGAGTATCAAAAGAATGCAGACTAAGCAGATAAACCTCACTGCTTCTCACACAAGCGTGATACTTTACTTTACTAGGCTAGAGGCACACCTACTACTCTACATTTCTGTCCAGAACAACACAGAGCATTTGCTGTAGCTGACAGGAGGTGATGGCAAATGGTGTACCTGTAGTCCTGAAGTCCAGTTATAAATCCCAGGCATGATCTCAGTGTTGCAACTGTAGAAGCCTTCACAAACAGGAAAATGGAGCAGGGAGGAAAGACAAACACACGTTCATTAGAGCTTTGACCCAATCACTGAATGTGCAGGGAAATAATGATGTAGTTTGAACTGCTGAGGAGTGAGTGTAGGGAACATACCTGAAGGGGGAGGGGCATCAGTGAGGAGGGAGTGGATATCCTCCACAGCATCAGTGTCATCAATCTATGAAAAAAATAATGCAAATAGTTTTACATGTCTTCATTTAATAGGTGACCTACTGTATACACATGTCCTTTATATTTATACATAGACACCTCCAAAACAAAGGCATCCTTTTTGCCATGGGAGAGATCCAGTTCTGACAGTTCGTCTGAGCTTTCCGAGTGGGAGCGGAAAAGCCGGGATCGTTGCCTTGGCTCTGGGATGGGAGAACCCACCGCTTCCTCTGTCAGCTCCTACAAACATTGAACAGAACATATCTTGATCAGAGTGAATATTGAGGGGAAACACCAGGTCACCACAGCAGCCCCCCCATCCACATCCCACATCCGTCCAGACTGCACAGCTAGTAGAATGACTGTGTTAATATCACACCACATGCTCACACGCTTTAAGGACCCGAACACTAGACAAACATAGCTGGTGTTAATTTGAATGGATCTGGAGAAGTGAGGAGTTGTGCAAACACACACGCACAGGTGAAAGAGTGAAACGGGTGGGGGTTGATGATCCTATTACAAATTTTAAAAAAAAACACAAAAAACACAATGAGTCTCCAGCGGGTTGCCCTTCGACTTGACTCGGGTAAGTTACACGAATCGTCCTGCTCCCAAACGGCTCCAGTTAAGACTTTGTTATACAGGGTACATGTGGTGCAGAATTGGGATTAAAAGAGTGAAATATTAATCATGCTTAGTTTGGTCTCACAACTAAAAGTTTGACGTGCTCAGTACCATGTCTATGCCGCGGAACACCTCGGGGTCCAGTGCAAATATTTTCTTTAATGACCAGAGAGAGACAAGAGGTGCAAGTTCATTATGAGACATGGGAACAGACCATATATACTGTATGCATCTAACACTAGAAGGCAAAGAGAGCTACAGCCTAAACACCACTGGCCTCATATGGTGTGATGTAAATCTAAAATCTCAACATATTTTTGTTTGAAACGTGTTCGGTGACATTTTGATATTGAGGCATAATACACACTTTTAGGAAACCTACTGTTTTTCTGTATAAATATGGTCTAAAATAAAAACATTGTCTGACCAACATCTTGTAGAACTTCTGGCTCAAACAGCTTCTGAAAGCTCATTTCTTAGATATTAGTATCGGAGGTTTTTCTTTGGCCAATATAATGCAGGGACAAGAGTTGAACTGCGGGCCCAGTGGAGTCATAACAAATCCTGTGTGTATTTGCCACACCAAATACACACAGGGACAGTTTTCGGGATAGAATCCACATATCCAAAGATCCAGTTAATATACATTCCTGTGTTTACATGGCTCACCGGCGGGTTTATTTGATAGAGGTCTTTGTTCTTGGTTATGGTATCGTTGATCCTTTTCTGGATGGTCAAGATGTGGTGTTCATTGCTCAGATCACCTGGCGTTTTCCCCGCAATCTGGATGCCCCCTGGCGCTGGCAGGGCTGTCAGGTACACTCCTGTAGCAGACTGAACATACACACGCTTATTTTAGGGGGATGTTTCGGCGCACGAATCGGGCAGATGAAATGAAAGGCGTGTTAACCTACAGCCAGACCCAGCAGCATGTTCTCTCCCACACTGATCTGTATGCGAAGGCCAAAAAGAGCGTTCATGCTCCGCAGCTTCAGTTTGTTCATCAGCTGAGTGTGCAATTCATACTCCATAAAAGGCAGCAGGTTGGAGATGGCCATCGCATTCACCTCTCCCTGTGCCTTTTTCTTCAGGCGGCATAGTCTGGAGGAAGACAAATAAATACAAATTATTCAAATCAGTATATATTTACTCAAACAGAAGAGAACTAAAAATCTAAAACTAAAAAGGCATTACTTCAAACACATTCTGTCTCCCTTGCTAAATTGTGTTTTCCCTTAAGGTTAAATTTGAATATTGTTATTGTAGGTGCTGTACCTGGCCTGGATTAGGCAGCCCTTCCCTGTGACAGCTGCCTCTGGTGGCAGGTCAATCGTGGTGAACAACACATCAGGAACCTGCCAAAAAGAACAAATCCACATTTTCACCAACACGACACATTTTGACATAGGGCAGACAGAAAAAAACATTTAAACATCTAAAAGACTTTGATGGAGGTAAATAGGAAACCTTCTGCCGTCTGCAGTGGTAACAATAGGTGAGCTGGGCAGGAAACGGCATGTTGAGCTCATCATACGGGATGTGACAGAAGCCACAGCTTGGGGGAGACGGCTCCTCAAACCTGGCAAACAACACAAGCCATCTGGCATCAGCCTCCATAACCTAATAGAGATTTATGGACATTCAATTAATCAGACAAACAAACAAACCTGTGGTCACTGCTTCCCATGTCAAGGCAGCCTTCCCGCATGTAGCGAGGATTGAGGATGGCAGCTGTACCCGATGCTGACAGGATACACACCTCCTCACTGTGTTGAGAAAGGACAGAAAGAGAGGAGGACGAAACAGGGACATGGAGGGCAACGGGGTCAAGTAAGTCAAAGCAATAAGAAAAAAAACATACCATATGTTAAGATACTGTACATGTCTGTGTGTATGCGAGTGAATTCAACGACATACCAGATGCTTGTGCTTTCACTGTATCCAACAACAGCATGACAAGCCAGGGCTTTGGCATGAGATTTGATCTCCTGGCGAATCTCCTCCCACCAAGCATCTCGCGTCTCTGGCTCATCTGCAAGACACAAAACAATGAATGAAAACTCTCAGAAAGAAATTGTTAAAATCTGTTAAAAACCTGAAAGAACAATGTAACTAATGAGTGAACACTAAACCTGACCTTAGTTTACTAGATATACAGTATATCTAGTATATATACTACTCTAGATATACTCTAATAAAGCAGATGACTGCAGGTCTGAGCTCATATCTAACATCGTAACAGGTAGGAAATCTGACATCTGTCTTGATCCTACACCGACTGCTTTGACTTACCAGTAAGACGTAACAAACAGAACATTGTTTTGTATTTTCTGGATTACGTGGTGCATCAAAGCAAGCCAAACTGACTTAACCAAGTATCATTTTGTAAAACAAAGTGACAATGAGAGTGACAATGATTTATGAGGATTTAAGAGGATGATGATGAAGGCAAAGTCAATGGTTAGGTTAGCTAGGTTGTTCTAATTGGCATTTAAAACCAAACTAACTCTCTTGTGCGGGTCTCCTTTCCATGAGCCACATTGACAGAAAGGAGACAGCAGGGAGATCATGAACCAGTCCCTCCACGCTTTCACCGTTTTTTGTCTTGAGTCTTGAATTTTGCAAATTTTCAAATGATTGTTTCCATTAATCACAACTTTTACACTTTCTATATACATTTACAAAGTTTAAATGGATCTACATGACATTCAAACACAGACAATAAGCATAGAACACCTTTATTTTCTTGTGTCACTAGGCATTACAATTTCAAAATGATCTAACGTTGATTAACTAAAAAACATCACGATTTCTTCACCTTTGTTTTACTTTGCATTCGACTTTTGATACACATCACCACTATAGTTGGGTGATGAGCTGTCTGCTCCTTGACAAAAGATTTCTCCGCTTCCTTGTACACAACAAAAAAATTGAAATTATCTAATGCGATTGGAAATTATGCAGCTTAGTGTCAAAATGCGTGTTTTTGTTGAATTCATTCGACAATGAATTCTGCGGAATCGCGAAAAAGCTCGAGGGACTGATGAACACCATCCTCAAAGCAAACACGGGTGTGGTTTTGGCAGCAGTTGTCCGACTCCTTTTAACAAATGTAGCTGGCTGGTAAAATACTCCAAGGAGCAGATTGAATTTCACTATGTAACTCAGGTTTCATCCCCAGATGAAAAGGTAAAGAGAGGAGGAGCAATGATGAGCCTTCATCATAATAAGGTTAAACCATGGGTGTGTTTCAATAGTCTCATGAGCATTTACTCCAACACCACCTCAGTTTCATTACCATATACTAAAAAAGCCTATTGTTTTCCGGGTGCAAAGATTTAACATTTTACTCATTTCTAGTGATTCTGGGTCCCTGGACCAAAGAAAGACACAAAGCTACATTAGAGTATTGAGCTGCACCCCATGACTCCCTGGGAGGGCCACATGCTGACAGAGCCCCAGAGAGAGAAAAACACGAGTGCTTGGTGAGCGAGGGGTTAAAATGATTAGGATTAAAAGAAATGGGTGGAAGACCAACTGAATAGATGAATAACAATGGCTGATGATCAGGCATCAGGCCCACAGGTGGGTTTCTCGAAACCAGAAGCAGCATGTCACACAGGCAAAAGCTCACCAACGTGCACACTCATGACTATGTATGTGCACACTAATGGGCATAGAGGGGCCATATTCATTCACCAGAGTCCATAAAGCCTCATCTGGAGTATTCTCCAAACTCACCCATTTCCTTGCACCCCCTCAAAACACCCCACATCCATTAAAAAAAAACTAAAACCACCACATCACCCCTTCCTATCAACCCGCCTTCCATCCATCCCTCCTTCTCTCGCAGTATGAATACGGCCCAGTGAGTTAGGGATGCACATGCCCAGTCTGTGGCTCTTTGGCACAGAGTAAACCTCCTAAACCTCTTCTGGTCTAGGCAGGTTTGACCACAAATGCTGATTTGGGAAGCGTTAGAACAGCACTGGGACATTAGGGAGAGCTGCAGCTGTTGTGTGCAGCAGCATGAGCTGGGGGAGGGGGAGGGGGGCCCGCCAGGCCAGGCTGGATGGGGTGGAGAGGGGACATAGCGCATGCTCAACTCAGCTCAGCACACACTCACACAGATCAGAGAGAGGAGAATGACAGCTCACTGAACTTCTCTGTTTGCGACCAGAATAACACATCAGGAGAATACCGACTTTATTTAAAGATTAGATTTAGTAGTCAAATGTGGTTCGATAGCACTGGGGACAAAATGCAAGGGTCCAACTTGGTCTGAACCCTCCTCCATTTCACTGAGCTGTCATCACTCCTGTGGGCGAGAGCAGTAAAAGGGGGGAAATACCTGCAGTGACACTATTCCAGTCTAGCAGTTTGTATGAGCGCGTGTTACCCAAGGCTGGGCCAGAACACACCGTTAGTACAGAAAAGAGAGAAAGAGAAAAGAAGAGACAATCTAACAAACAAGCAAAGCACAACAGCAGCACTCCACAGTCACTATGCAAATAGAGACAGGACCTCACAGTCACTGTGAAAACTCAATTTAGGTCTACAAGACACTCTCAGACAAGATGACTGACGAGGAAGAGACGAGGAAAGAGACACAAAGCTAAAGTAATTGCCAAAGTTTTAAAAGCCTAAAGAAAAGAGGAGCTACACGATGAGAAAGAAGAGCATGCAGTAGCAGCTTAACTGTAGCATCCTTTCAGATCTTTATGGTACTATGAAGCTAAACCGTCAAACTGCAGCAGCAATGAATAAGGCTTGTTTCAGAGCAATTAGGAAATTAGGGCATTAGGGCATATTAAGTGTCTGCAGTAACTGTTATAGCAATATAACATTCAAATAGCTGATTTCAGTGCCCCTGCACATCTCTAAAAAAGATCCCTGGTTATCCTAACGCAGCCTACACCCATTAGCACTCCCACTTGCCTATTCTCATTTCTAATTCAGAGTGGTGAAAGATCATCAAACGCAACAATTAGCTAAATTAGGCCACATAAGCTGCCGAGAGGACTCAGATGGGTAATCTGCTTGTTCATGCTGTTGGACTCTGTCCCATCTAACTGCATATGAACCAGATGTCTTGTTGTCGTTAAGACTTTATTGCTCATTAGGATTTGGACGCATTGATGGGAAGCCTAAAATCAAGATGGTAGAGCACTTATCGGACACCGCAGGACCTCACCATAGCATTGACTACAGCCAACAACACCACACAGCACAAGCAGCAGGCAACAGATTGGAGCCATGCACCACTACTTCACCTCACCTAAGGGGGGCAGCACCACAGCACACAACAACGCAACTGGCACACACGCGCAGCCCATCAAAATGACCGGCACAAACAGTACATTAAGCAAAGCCACTCAGACCCTATACATAAACAGAGTTTGACAAAGGTAAGGTTAGCCTGTCCTAATATTTTGCCCACAAAATAACAAAACAAAAGCCTTTAACTGTAGCAGGAGACAGCGGTCAGAACCGATGCTTCTTACATAACACAAGTCCCTGAACATAATCTTTCAGAACAATCACACACGTTTAAACTAGGACAACACACAGCAAAACGGTTCCAAACAAGTGATAATGGGCACAATTCACAGACAGCCAGTTGCAACAAGACTGGACGCTCACATGATTAATCGATGGGAGGATCTCGCTCATCGTTTCACAGGACAACGAACAAACTCTTAAACAAGGACGTGGTGCGTTTTGTGCACTTGGAACTCACCGGGGTTGTGTATACGATCCAGTAGTTTGACAGAGCGAGCACTGACCACTCCACCGACATGAACCAGGAAACCGGGAGGAAACGACGTCAGGGTAAAGAAAGGAAACTCCTGCAGACAGGAAAGAGAAACTTCATGTAGAGGTCACTTTGATATGAGCACAGTGTGGACGCCTGTGGTGATTTATTGTTTGTGTTAGATGGTTTTTTGAAAGCTTAAGTTTGCTTTTTCTAAGGATGTCAGTTTTCTAAGGTGGTTGAGTGGCCGTTTAATTTTGGCTTTGTTTGTGTACCTACATTCTGAAATGTCTTCAAAGGTTAACAGATCTATGAGTGTATCAGTTATATCATAGATGTAAAACAACTATTCTACATCTAAAGAGCAATTTTATCTTAAGTTGAAGCACTCTGACAACATGGAAAGACCCTAAATGAGAGATAACAGGGAAGTTAACTTATAATAGATAAACGAGTAACACCTTGAAATAATAATCCTGTGATGTAGGACAAATTTTGAAAGCTACTGTGTCAGGAAAGTGCCGACATGCATCAAGGGTTGGGTGAGATGGGATCAACCCCATGCAGCAAAGGATTCCTCACTTGCTCCCAACTGACACAACACTCAAGACCACAAGTAGACCTGAAAGGGATGGAGTGAATCTACTGGAAACGTTGGACAAAACCCTGGACGTACCGATTCATCCCATCCTTTCAAATCTAAATAAATGTATTCATTAGGGCTGGAGTTGAAAGTGAGCGGAGGACGCACGCAATGGATCCCGGCTCAGGATCGGAAAATTATGATTTTCATGCTGTTCTCTGTCCATTAGCAGGACAGATTGGCCTTCAGTCAAATGATGTAATGCAGTTTCATGCTATCATGGATGTGAAAGCTGGAATTAACCTTGATTGCCTCATGAAATCTTACAAGTGATGACCATTCAAATACACATAGGAAGTTCCCTGAAACTAACTTGTGATTTCCAGCCATGCACATGTACGTATGTATGGGATGAATGGCTTAAGTGGGTAGAAAGCAGGTAGGACTGCTATTAGTATCCTTCTTGGCCAGTAATATAGAACAAACTACAGATTTGTCCGACAGCTTTTCCCACTCAGAGCACAGAGGTGAAATGTGGTGATGAGGTGAAAGCGCTCATTCCCATCATTGACAGAGAAAACCAAAAAAAATCAGAAGGCAGGTGTGTGACATGATTATCCGGAAGACACACACACACACAGTCACACACCCCTTCAAACGTGAAGGGCACACAACTCCTAGGCTCCTGCCATCCATCTAAGATGTCTGTGAATCTTTGAGAGAGTGGCGGGTGCCAAGCAAACAGGAGAACAGGTTCACGTGACCAGATGCCATGTTGCTCAACCCAGCCTGCCCCTCTAAGATGTACAAACAGTGAAGAAGGGCGGGCTTGGGAGTTGACTCAGACTGGGCTGTGGTCATCGGGTGGTAAGGGTGTTAAGGGAGAAGAGGGTGAAGAGACGAAGAATCGCACTGATCGGACATACCCTGGCGTTTAACAACAACCCAGAGGAGGACGCTCCCTGAGTAGCACAAGTGGTCGAGAGGACAGAGAAAGGGAACGTTACTTGTTCTTACACAGACTTACTCCCCAAGAGAGATTTCACACCTCACCACGGGAAATTAGAGATATTTCACACAGAATGTTGCTGTGGAAAAGCAGACACTGTGGGTGGCTGTTTGTGGATCTGTTTGTGTGTGTGTGTGTGTGTGTGTGTGTGTGTGCGTGTGCGTGTGCGTGTGTGTGTGTGTGTGTGTGTGTCACTATACCCTCTGCTCCAAAGCCGTCTGTGTCTGCTGTCTCAGCAGGGTCTTCAGGGGCCCCGCTTCTTTGCCAGCACTGCCGCCACTGCCCATTCCTGATCACAGAGGAGAACCTGGCTCAAGTCTCATCACAATTAGCACACAGATCAGCGCACTAGAAAATCCGTCATAATGTCAGTTGATGGTTATATTATAGTTATAGTGATAACCCTTAAATTTTCTTGTTAAAAAAAATGCACACCCTTTTTCCATGGGGTTTTTGTCGTATGGGAAATTTGATTGATTTTTTTGTTTTCATGCGCATTGACATAAAATTGTTCATAAATTACGAGTAGGTGGCAGCATGTATATTTTGATTAAAAAAACCTAAATAGAAAATGGCAGAAATCACAAAGAAAACTGTGGAAACACAAGTCACAGTTTGAGAATAGAAAACGCATCATTCTGGAGAGAGTATTAAGGTACATAAACAACGCAATTCTCAAGAATAAACAAACTATTCCTTCACCCTATGGAGATAGATATTAGAAAAAAAGTTGATGACGTGGATGTGGCGGATATCCTTTTGAACTGGTAAGTTTTTATTACATTTCTATTGTATAAAATCTAGATTAATGAGTGTATGTTAAGAACTTGGTAGCTACAGGGAACATTGATTTGGTTGTGTTTGTCAGTGTGTGACATCAGCTCACTGCAACAGTTGCAAATTGCATGGAATTATGGGAGTCGCCAACCTGCTGCTATTACACAAGATAAAAATAAGGATTATCACTATAATATCACAAATCAAGTAACTCAAGTTAGAATACAACAGTTCAGACTGAGAATACTAAATATTCCTATTCCAACTACAGCTGCAGCTTACTCTTCCTACACAGACGTACATCATGTAACTATCAAATACATCAAACCACACACTGGCCAACAGAAATCCTGACTGGCACTCTAGATCAATCATCAAGGTTGCTTCACCTCGGGTAGTGTGAAGTAGTGACACTCTGCAAATGTTTCTGACTAACCATCTGGGACTTGACGTAGAAATGGATATACTGCTATTGACACAATGTACAATTATATTCTACATAGGGAAATTACTACAAGTCTGTTGTGACGTGATAAGCGATAATGAACTTGTTCAAATCTTGACTATTGCGCACACACAGCAGTCCTACTATACCGGAGGCTGCCAGCTGCAGGTCCTCAGTGAAGGACACGCTCTTTCTCAGCAATGAGGAGTCTGAGTGCACAGTGAAGGGAGGGGGTGGGGTGGCGGCTCTGGGAGCAGAGGCACGGCCATAGCCCAGTGACTCAGAACCAGGGAAGGACAGAGTGTCTGTGGAAAGGGCGGGGGAACTGGGACAGAGAAAGATCCCTGGCCTGCGTCTCACTGGCTGGGGCTTCCCTATCCAGCGCAAAGTGATGAAGGGAACATGGAGAAAAAGAAAGGCGTTGAGAACTGACAGGTAGAGGCAGAAACAAAACAGTGGAGTAGGACAGAAGTATGGAGAAACTGGAGAGAAGATGAGAAACTAAAATGAGGAGTAAACAGAAGTGCATATAGACAACAGAATGAAACAAGAGGAGGAGCAGAAACAAAGGGGGGCAGGGAGATCTGGTGATATTGTAGGTCAACTCCTGAGGGACGGGGGTGGGCTCTGGTACAAAGGTGCTGAAGGCTACAGGGCCTATAGCTCAACTGCGTTCAAAAGTGCTGGTGTCGTCTTTGGGGCATCGCTTGAAACTTACCTTTCCCTCAATGATTAACTCTAATGGCTGGTAATGAAGATATGACCTGAGATCAACAACAGCCCCTTGTGAGACACAGTGCTTCTATTATAAGCCACAACAACAAGAGGCAGGGACCAAATACGACCAGATCTGGTGGGTTTTTCAAGTGGTACAATTGCTTGTTGTGCAAATAAAATGCCCTTCAGAATGTCAAATTGAGCTCTGAGGCCACTAAGGAGAGGGGAGGATGGGACACAGCTAAATAAACATAAATGAAATGAAAGAGCTTTCAAATAAATCAAAGTCACAAAAAATCAATATAAACTCACAACCATAGTAGCACCACAATGAGCTGTAGGAGTGAGGGTTGAAATGTAGGGAAAGGGGGAGGAGGAGGAGGGGGAGGGCAGGGCCACTTGTGGTCTTACCCGTCTTGGGTGTCAGACTGAGGTCTGTGTCTGATGATGAGGACTGGCGGCTGCATGGCTTGGAGGGAGAGAAGGGGGGAGGAGAGGAGGAGGAGGTGGGGAGGGCTCTGAAATGGGCAGGCGGGCCAGAGGATGAGGGCAGGTCCTCACCAAATACCGGCCTGCCAGGAGAACATGACACACACACCCACATGAGTAAACACCTCACCCTCTCAGTGTGTGTGTGTGTGTGTGTGTGTGTGTGTGTGTGTGTGTGTGTGTGTGTGTGTGTGTGTGTGTGTGTGTGTGTGTGTGTGTGTGTGCGTGCGTGTCAAGCATTGGGAGGATGACATTTCTTAAGCGTATGACTTGTTGGTGTGGCATTTGAGGTGCTACAGATGGCTGAGAAGGCGTAAGAAGCACAACGAAAAAAATTGCACACATAAGTAAACACAAGGTGAAGCACGCACATCAAAACAAATGAAAGCAACGTGGCAAAACACAAGAAAGACAGGAGGATGAGTTGACGATGAGTGTCCCAGTACGGCGACGCAAAAGGTCAGGTGAAGGTGGAGGCCTGTTCTTTGAGTGAAAGCCACAGAAAAGACCTGATTCCTGCTCCCTTGGTTGGAAAAGACCTAAGGTTCAGTGATATGGGCCTGTTATCAACTTTCAGTATGTCTGTGAGACCAATTTAAAGGCAAGGATCCCAATTCCATTGCTAACCGGGTTTCTTTTCCTTTCTGTCCTGAGGTTTCTGTCCACAGCTGTATTCCTACTAAATACCCAACACTGTCTAGCAACAATATCCATTTCTCCCCTCTAGCTCCTCCATCTGCGTCTCATACATTCGTATCTGCTTCCTTCCCTGCCACTTGCGTACCAGTGAAGATGAGTGTGGGGACAGAGATAGAGAAGTTCTGGGATAGTCTCTGGGAGCTGCAGGCTGAATGCACTGGGCTGTTGTGGGTGGAGCGGCATCCGTGGGCTAAGGGAGACCTGGGCCAACGAGCAAGTAGAGAGGAAGAGAGAGGGCCGGTTTGGAGACACAGCAAGAATTTTAGCGATCCAAATGCGGCAGAGCCAGATAGGAAGAAAGAGAGGCACACAACAACCAGCACCACGACATTGCAATAAAGTGAAAAAAAAGGCAGTAGTGAAAAAAGACAGCAAAGGGAAAATTAGCTCCTTCTCTTTTGCCAGTTCAGCAATTTAAGAGCCATGCCGGCAGCAAGTTAACTCATGCAGAGCTCTCAGCTAAAGCTCTCTCGCCTGTGACACACAGCAGGGATGCAAACCACAACAAAAAAAGATACAAAAATGGCTCTAAGACACATAAACATACATATAATTGCATCATTTTATGTTGCAATGTAATCACTATCATTATTATTATTTGTTGTTAAAGGAGGATAGTTGGACAGCACATAGATAAGAGTGAGGAACAATTAAGACATGTAATGAAGATCACTTGATTGATTTCGTGCCCCCACACTTCTAGCTTAATTATTAGTTTGTTCGATTTGGCAGTTCATGTAGATAACTGATTGCAGAACCAACAGCGATCTCAAAAGGTGACACGTTTGCATCCCTGATACACACAATCTACACACACAAACATGGGCATACAAACACAAGTCAGAGGCACACATGCACGCAAACAACCTAGGAATCAAATTTGACAACGCAGAATCAAACTGTTAAAGAGCAGAATGTGCTACACAACAAGAGCATGCAGAGGCAGAGCAGTAAGTCATGCTAAGAGCAGGGGGGGGGGGGGGGTGGGGGGGTGGGGTGAGGATGGGTGTGTGTTTATGTGTGTGTCTCAGGATATGTTGTGTGCCGTTAGTAGTTTCATGTTGTAACACGTATTACACATTAAGACACAAAATCTACACAGGACAAATCAAAGATACTGAGACACACACGGAGTTATAATAGTTATAATTATACAACAGTTCCCCTGTAAACACTCTCCCTCTCACGCATGCAACACCCACCTTCCCCCATTCAAACACATTACACCTGCAATAAAACTTGCACATAGAGAATGCATGCTTCGGTCACTGGTTCATACTCACTCCTTTCCATCCTTTGAGGGGGAATTACAGGCATTGGAAGCAGGGGCTGTGTTAGGGTGCACGTGTGTTGTGGTGCCGGGAGCGCTTCCAGAACTGATTTTGTCCAACGTGCAGGCGGTACCTATGGCCCGGACCACCAGACCGGACTCTCCCTCCAGGTCAAAACACTGCAAGTAGCCCACTACGGCATTCCCACCCATCTCCAGTACCTTAAGCCCTATCTTCCTTTGTAATTCACCTAAAAAGAGACAAAAGCGAGGGAAAACAAAAGACATTTAACCAGCCATTATAAACTCAGTAAGATAGTCATACAACACAATATGCACCAAACTGAAATACAATCTCAAGCATCTACCTTCAAGGGTGGGAGAGAAGCATACAATGATAGGGAATTGTGAATTGAAGTAGTTGTTTATACACTACATTAACAAAGAGGCTTCATTATAAAAACATAGCATTCACAAGCAGCTACAGACATACCATCCATTCCTCTACATCCACATATAGTGCACACAGGTTAACTGTGAGCTGTCCTACCTGACATAAGTGAGATGAGTCTCTGTCGGGCCTCGTTTGACGCACGAGGTGTTCTGATTCGGTCAATCCATTGGTATTCTGGATCTTCATTCACAACAAGCTCCTCAACAAACCCATGAACCATTGCTGCACGGTAGCACCGTGGAATGGAAGAAGCTAGGATATGGATAAGACAAACATCACAAAAATGTATCGCTTGGCACTCACTTTAATTAGGTCAGCATTGAAAACATAGGTTTTATGTTCAAGCACAGAAAATTATGCATCATGATGTAATTACAGAACTATAAACATACATAATAGTGTAACAATTATTCACTCACTGCAGAAGAACTTGACCCCGCAGGAAGACTGTCTGAAGCGGTTCAAATCATTGAAGAGTTCAACTTTGACAAGGACATTGATCTCACCGCGGATACCTGCCAGCAAAGATAACAGAGGGAAAACCTCACAGTCAGCAACAGCAATAAATTGAAGACAAAATCTACCACTTTAGTGGGTTGTTCTACCGTGGATGGTATCATAGATGGGAAACCAGCCGGAGATGACAGAGGCAGCCTCACTGCACAGCAGCGGGTCAATGTCAATGTAAACTTTCCCAATGGCATCATTAGCACTATAAGTGTCGTGGTCCAACACAGTGATTTGCAAAGGTTCGTCCTGCAAATCCTCATCATCAACCTACAAAGCAAAGAAAGGAGAGGGAAAGAAGAAAAAGGGGAAATTAGATTTTTTGTTTTAACTTAACCAACTCATTCACACTGTTTTGACACATTGTTTACTATAACACTGCTACAAGCAACTGAATTGAACATGGAGCAAAGATGTTTTACCTCAAACTTGAACCATTCTGAGTTCCACTGTGGGTTTAAGGATTTGGGACATACATCTGTTTTGAAAGTTGTGTTCCCAAACTTGACCTAGGAAATATAAGGCTCATGTCAAATACTTCTTCATTTCTAACCAATAACCATATTAAAAAGAAAATGCAATGCCACTCCATAACATAAAGCCTTGTTGACCCACCTCTACAAAAGCATCAGTCAGGTCACTGGCTCTGTCCATCACAGGTAAGTGGCGTCCAGCCACGATTCTGGCCTTCAGTTTTCCAGGCATGATGCAATTTTAAGTTGATCTGGGAACAAAAATAATGAACAAATCAGAGGATGAACTCTCGCCGTTGCTGTCACAGACACCAGACTACATGGCATACGGTGCTGACAGCATGGAGAGCTCGACTCAAGAGCCCCACTCCTCTATTTGCATGCTCGCTAGCTTCTAGGAGCTACTAAGCTAGCTTTCCTTGCAATCCAATAATCGATATCTAAATAGCTTCTTCAAAAGCTTCAAAGTTACCTGTCACAAACTAACTACTTTAATGAACAGGACAGCAACTACCAGCGCGGCAGATTATCTCTGCAACGCAATGCTATCCACTTAAATTGACTGCATTGCAGTCAGTAAGCTATCACTTAAGCTAATACCTTATCGGCCATGTTTACATTTACACTGGAATGCCACCACTATCAAAGATACACAATATTATCTCGCTAAACTCAATCGGAAACATCCTTACCGGCGCTACAATACCATTAGAGAGCTGTCATAATAGCAGCGGGCTCGCTTTACAAGGACATTACTACTGACAGCCCACCACACGTCTGACCTCCGAGTTTCCTCCATAACACGACAACAATAATAACACGTTACTTCCCAGAATGAACCGCAGGGAACGTTTCGCTACACATATACATATACTGATGGAATTCAAGCTACAAAGGTAGCGTTACAGAGGGACTGGCGCCGTTACAGTCGGTTAGCTAATTCAGTACACGTTTAGCTACTTAGCTAGCATAGACGGGAGAGAGCTGTGATGAATGGGCTGTGAGCGTTTAACACGTGATGCCTTCGAGGACATCTCGTAAAATAGTACATTTCTTGTCATAAGATGCATTTAAGTTCATTTGGTAAAAAAATTACAACAACAATGAGATGACCACTACCCTCACCGGTTTTAATAGTGCATTATTGTGTAATGCAATAAAGACCGTTCTCGCGGTAAACATTTTGAGCTTTTATAAGAGAATAATTAATTAATTATGTTGTTGCCAATGTCTTAAAAGTCTGATTATTGTAATTGGTGGTTAGGGTTAGGATTAGAACAGTATGATCATGAATCATAATAGGAGGAGGAACTAGTCGAGGGCAGTGTTGCTTTGCATACTGTCTGGAGCAGACTGCACATGACTATACATGTCAGGTGTACATGTTTATGTACATATCATTTCATCACCATAGAAACAAGCACCATCAATGTTTCTAACATGGATGAATCTACACCAATAAAACTGATATAAACTTCTTTCCATTTAATTTGAGAAATACTGTATATTAAGTAAGTCTGAATGAATTGTCCTCCTTTCACTCAGTTCTATGCCAAGTCATTCCTTTGATCTATGGAGGTTTTCCTCAGTGTCCCCACTCAGCTGTGCCATTGTTTTACTGTGACAAAGCAACAAACGTAATTTTCCTGTCAGAGTCAGGAAAGCACATAACATTTCTTCTTCACTGCAATGAATTCCTGTCCAACAATAAACATTAAACACTCTCACCCACTGTAGGGTGAAAGTTGAATGTGAGAGTAAGTGGACTTCAAGGTTGATGATGATCTGTGAAAATGTGTGCGTGTCTGAATGTGCCTGGTCACTCCTATTTAAAAAAAAAAAAGTTTACAACGGACCCCAGGCTCCACACATGGACTTTACAGGAAACATTGTAGATATGTGCTTTACATCATTGCTCCTCAGTTGTCGTACACTCTACTACTCTACTACACTATACATTACTGTCTAGAAATGTGCAAGAGGTTTATAATCATAATCTGCCTTACAATAGCTGAACCCAAGGCTTTGAAATCAGACAGTATACAGTCAGACAGAAATGTACTTCCAATTTGTACCCTTGTACCGTCTTCGTGGGATGATAATTAGCCAAGGGACGTCACCCACAGAGGTTGTTCTCTGAATCCAGAATGCAGGTGGCCATGTTTCTGCAGTGGCTTCTACCCAACCTGGGAAGTGAACAATAAAGACACTGTATCTACAAGAGGTCTGACTGTTCCTGGTCACTGGACTGTATCAACAGCTGAGGTAAGCTACAAAACTTTGCCTGTACTCCCTTGTGCGAAGTCATTGGTGAAACTAAGTACTCTGAGTGACAATCAAGACAGTGGTGTTTGAACTGTGGGACCATTCAGCAGCTCAATACTGTCAGGTGAATGCCTTGTCAGCACTATCAAACTTTCAGCAAGGGGTTTCGTGGATTCAAAGGTGTCAAATTGACTCTGTGGAGGATAAAGTGATTTATCAATTGAAATTAAAACGTGTAAATTCCTATAATCTGAGGCTTTAAGCCAACAGTGGTGGTATTCAGACCTATGGTGAAAAGGCCAGAGGAAGAAGAGAAGCACAACCTGTTCTGTGGAAGCATTAAGACCTTGCTGTGGCCTACATACAGGAACTGCCATAGAGCTGTAGTGCTATACAAAACTTCAATTGATACTCTGTAAAAACAAATGTATTGGAAACAAGTGCAATAGATACATTTGAGTAGAAATTTATTCCTCAGATTTGTCAATGCAATGCAGGTGAAAAAATGCTGTCCCTGAGAGAAGAGACTAACAAACGCTACAACAGCAGAGAGGCTTACTACCAAGCTCCCAAACTACAAGCTGAGCTGAAAAAAGACAGAGGCAAAGCAAGAGCATGACATATTCTGACCAAACAACACAAATAGAAAGTTTTTCCTGCATGATCTTAACATTAAAACAAAAATGGATCCGGAGACAAGACCAGAGGGAACACACATTAACAAAACCATGAACAAAATGAATGCAAGTTTTTTTAAACACACCTTAGTTACGCTTAAACTAGTTTAGCTTTTAAATGCCACAGGTGTGAAATTGCAAATTCTTAGGTACAGCATAAAAACACAAGTTCATGCCCAAAATAACAGTTGTAATGGATGAATGGATCAGGACGTACAACAAATGCTTCACCCGGAATGTGAATAATCACAGAAAGCTGCCATTACTCTTGTTTAAATAATAAAAACATGGTAAATACAAAACATGGTATCTCATTGACTAAATCACTACATGTCCAACCTGTCTTCACTGTGTTGACGATGATAACTATATTTCCAATTGCTGGAATGGGAATCTTTAAAGGTTGAGGTGAACAAGTATGTACCTAGTATGATATGTTACGGAATCACTGAGAAGAGCCTGAATGACACAATGGTGATCAGTGTTGAAGAGGAACAGATCATCAGAGCCATTACATTATTTGAATCATAGTTAAAGACTTTGAGCTGGTTGCATTTATATAATTAAACTAACCCTGAATGTTTAACATTTTCAAAAGGCTGCCATATCTTAAAACAAACGTTCATATTGTTTTCTGGATATATCTTGCTCTCTCCTAACAAAAACCTTTGCATTGCTGTATATTACAGCTATTATAGTAAATATAGAAAGGTTTTAGTTGCACATTTTTATCACTGGTAAAATGGTTTGAATCATGTTGATATTATAAAAATACATTCTCTCTGTTTCAACTCAAATTACTTTGGCAAAGGTTATGAGGTCACATGATATATTTCCCTAAATTATTGGCTTCCCCCAGAGGTCAAGAACGTGCATATGGGCAATATGGTTGTGCAGTTATTATTGATTTACTTTTGATATCGAATTTTAAACTAAAAAAAACGTGAAAAAAAACAACTAAAAACCTTCAGCTAGTTCAATGTATATAAATGATAGTAAATGCTGTATTTGCACAAAGAAATAAAATGTATTTTCAATAGACTGCCATATATAAAAACAGACATTCCTTTTGCTTTTTTATCATTGAAATTAACTGCAAAATAAAAGAAATAGAAGTACTCCACCTTTACATTCAAGTAATATTTTTGGTCAGTGGCTGTGCACAGAAAATGGACAGAAAGAGAAAAGCCGCTTTACTGGCACAATTACAATGCCTACTTCTTAAAAACTTTGGTAAAAAAAAAGCTACTAATTTAATTATCTAATATTAATTGCTAATATGCTAAGATTGCTTTACAGCTGTTGGATCACATGACACAAAATACACAAAGCCATTTCAGGACTTTAAGGTCACTATGCTTACCCATGTGTCTGACCAAACCACAAAGATATTCCTGATTGATTTTAACCAGATTTGGGTTAATTTAGTCCAAAAAAGCCGCTCTTAACAGCCCCAATAAGCAAAATACAGTTACAGAAGAAGGCACAGTTGTGAACTAATTGTTTAAGTGAGGTACACCTCTTTTGACATTTATAGTGTTACATTAAACTCAAACATCCTATGAACACTGACATAATAAATACCAAGTTTTCCATAACTTACAAGTGAAGCCTGAGCCTGCAACAAAATGCAGTCATATATATTTCAATTTGACATTTTTTCCCACGAAACATGTGTACACCACTGAAGTGGGTCTATAGGCACTGTCAGTTCATTTGTGTTTGTATATATGAAGAGTTTCCCTCCTGCTGGTTTTATCTTCAGATCGGCCTGTAGCATGCAGATCATCTCGACAGTCAGTAACATGGTTCATGGCAGTATCTTAACGTACAGTGTCATTGCAAACACCTGATAGGCCTCTTGTAGTAGTCAAAAGTATATCCAGTGTTACAGTATCTTCTGTATGAGATTTGCAGTATCAGTAGTATATCCTTAGCAGTGACCCTCACTGCTAACACTTATAAGTACCACAAAATCTTTTCCCAATCCTATGGCCATATTACCTAGAATTGCACACCGTGTCGGCAGGTATTACCATCAGGTAGCAGGAATTATGGTTGTGGCTTAAAGTGCTCTGGTTGCCATGGTCATACCCCTGGCAATCTCTTAGTGCAGCAGCAGGTGACAAGGTCACCTATGACAAGCGCCGGTTCCACATGCCACGTTTGGTGTGATAATGATGGAAGAAGTTCCTCAAGTAGATCCTGTCCACTTCCAGACCTGCCTGGAGGATCCTTTAGGAGAGAACAGCAGATCACTGCTTCAATTCAACTGTTTTGAAAAACAAACATTTGTCTCATCTGCAATAATGACCAAAACAGGCATTGTAATACACATCCACAGAGGCCCCATCTAAAAATGAATTTCTGACTACCAGATGCCAGGTTAAAAAGTATTAATATGAGTGTTTTAGGGTTGATTTGTCTCTATTCAGAAGCAAGAAAAGCACCTGTCAAGTAGCTCCCAGTCCTCTCCACCCCAGCGCTCTGTGAAATCCTTCGTGTTCATTCCTCCCACTGCATCCAGATCAGACTTATAGATCCCCAGCAGGCCAAAGCCATTGACCTCCCAGTAACCTGCAACACAGAAACCACCATCACACAGTTGTTGTAGACACGACTGTATCATACATTTTTATTATGCTGAAGAAAATTCACTGTGGCTGAGCATTGCTAAACACGCTTTGAGGAGCTGTGATGCAAAGCTTTTGACTGTATCAATAAAGGAACCCAAGGAGAATAAAAAACATGAATGTAGAGAGAGGCCACCTAATAGGCTATAAATAAAGGGAGGTATATTTATCTGTGGATCTGCACCCACCTCGTGCCTTTGAGGATGTAGCTCCACAGTCCAGTCTCATTACTATGGGAGCAAAGGCCATGTATCCTTCCACACAATGCTTCCTCATGGAATCGATGATGGAGGGAGGGAAGTAGATGTGCAGGTCACAAAGAAACACGATGCTGTGGTCATCCTGAGCAAAAATGTTGAAATATGTTGAAATATGAAATCTAAGAAATCTATTTATCCATTTCATCGCTTTGCATGCATGTGTTGTTGTTGAATGATGTTGCAATACTCACAGATATAAGGTTGACACCTGCCTGGAGACCAGCAGATCGCTGGAAGTTTCCAGTCAGCTTCACATACTGGTACCTGATGCATTCCACATACATACTTAGATATAGTACAAACAGTCCTATTCATGGTAGCATTCAACATTAGGTCAAGCAAAGCAAACGTGCACAAACCTGTGGAGTGAGGAGGTGCGGAGAGCTTTTTCCACATCCATGTCTGTGCTGCTGTAGTCAGCTATGATGAGGTTAAAGTTGGTGTCTCCTGTCTGTCTGTACAATTCCTCCACATCAGCAATCAGTTGATGCACCCAGCGAGCCTGGTTTTTCACTGCGACACACACACACACACACACACACACACACACACACACACACACACACACACACACACACACACACACACACACACACACACACACACACACACACACACACACACACACACACACACACACACACACACACACACACACACGGGTTTTGGCTTTGCTATTCATTTCCAAAATTGGATCATATGAGAGCAACTACTTCATTAAAAACTTTTGCCAATTCAAAAAATAAACTATTTAAAAGCCAACGAGATACGAAAGGACTCTGAGCATTCGACAAGTAAGCTATAACTGAAGTAAATCACTACACCAATAATAACACTTCTTGTACTACTGGACTGCTGGCAAAATAACAATCTTTGTTATTATTTCACTGTTCAAATACTACCATTCTCTTAGTACAGTGTTGACAATAAGGATGGAGCCATCTTTTGTTTGAGCAATGAAATGACACGCATTATGGACAGTGGGTCCACCCATTTATATAAATATTTTTCTTTGTACAGTTGTTCAACAGTTGTCCAACACTTTGTCCGACATAATGACTTTGTTGTCTTTTATTATTTGTTCTACTTGTATGATGATTACAATTACATGTCCGTTGTTACTGTATTTTAGATAGGCAATTGTTTAGTAGTGAGACTTGTTAAAGCTGGATGTACCTGGTACTATAATGTTGACCATGGCGTCTGTATTCCAACGGAAGCCCTTCGGGTTACACAGCACCAGCTGAGGCTTCTGACGCTGGGAATCGATGTCTCGGTTATGTCTTCCGCTGTGAAGTATCAGAGCGTAGATGTAGTGCGACAGACGCACCAAATTTCCATCAACCTCATCCTTTAACTCAAGCTCCAGCAGGTACCGGCTACCCTGGATGCCATCCACGCGCTTGACCACATTCACCACACGCACCAAGGTGAACCGCCTAAAGAGACAAAGACAGGGTCAGAAACACACGCAGCATGTGTTAGAAAACAATGTGCAGGATTATACCGGCTTTATATATGAAGTGTGTGTAATTCCACAATTCTCATATTCTTTGGGGAAAAATACTGCACAGTAAAATATACACACACTCACCCATCGTGTTTGCGGTTGAGTTTCGCCATGAAAGAATCGACCATGGGCTGAGCATCACTAGGGTGGAGCAGCAGGTTTCCAGACACATTGCAGTGCAGTTCTATCCAGTCTGTACGCTCTGTCTGAAGGTCCAGGTGATTGATCCGGAAGGTTTGGTTCCATTTGACCGCTGTGTCAAACACCGGTGCAGGAGTATGTAGTCCCCACTGTTTCTCAATCCTGTGGTCCATCTCATTTTCCATCCCCTGTTGGTTCTCCCCTCCTCTATCATCTGGCCAGGTGTCGACTGGTTCATTTTTCACAATGACCTTACCTCTACGGACAATGTTATCTCTATCCTTTTGTAAAGGCATATTCATCTGTATCTCCTTCTCCCTGAGTTTCTTTCTGCTCGCTGTGACCCTCTGGTTACGCCTCGCTGAAGGAGGTTGGGAGGTGAAATGCCTGGTGACAGCTGGCTGCAGCTCCATAGCTCTAGTTACATACCTCTGCTGATTGGCTACTATGGCTTCTTTAGTCATAGGTACATTCCTGTCTAGTGGTTGAGATTGTACCACTCTGACTCTCTGGATTTGGCCATTGTTTTTTTTTCGAGACCTCTGGACATAAGGTTTTTTAGGTTGGCGCTGCTGTGACAGGACTGCTCTCCCTTTTGCTTCAGGCTGCTCCTTCTGCAGTAATGCAGATGGATTTGTCGTCTTAACTGATTTGACCTTTTGTCGCTTTACTGCTGTTAACTTTCCTCTTGGTTTTATCCCTTCTACTTTTTTATCCAGCATCTCTGCCTGGTTCTGGTCCTGCAGTGGAAGATGTTTTGAGGCGTTTGTTGGCAATGATTGCTGAAGCTCAGCTGGTTTCTGTATCTCTGACTGGGGCTGTAAAACACCTTCATGCAGGCGTGCATCAGAACTCTTCTTCAGCATGTTCTCAGCTTCTGGTGTGACTGAGAAGAGTTTACGCTTACGTTTAAGAGCATAGTCATCAAAATCATCGCCGTAATCTTGGAAGAGCCCATTACTCATTCGCTTGTCTCGCCGAAGTCCTCCTTCTTTATAAGCACCTTCATCATCATCATCATCTTCTTCTTCTTGGTGTTTAATTCTGTGCCGTACACGAGCACCTAACATTCACAAGAAGCAACAAATGAGAATGGAAAGGAAAGTCAAAGAGTGACAATACAAATAAGTATTACATTTTCAAAGAAAGAATAGCACCATGTTGGCTGGAAATACAGCCTACCTCCATGTGGGACCTCTCTCACGCGCTCACTTTGATGGTCTAGTTTCATGTAACGAGAGAAACCAAACCTGGACATAGAGGGACAGTAGATTAAAATGTACAGCTCCCTCTCTTGGTGACTCTGTAAACCTACCTCTACCTACCTCATTTTAATCTGTATTACATACTGTATTTCTCTTTAACATCACACATTAGACCTTACTGCACTACTCTATACACTTTATTCTCTCGTTATTTTTCCACACTCTCACACTCACATCTTCCGGTAATAGGATTTCTCGGGGTAGAAGCAGCTATTCTCCGTCTCCATGTGGGTGAGTCGAGTGTAGTCATTGGGGTACACGTAGGACAAGTGGACCTGGGAAGAAGAAATTAAGTGGCAGGCAATAGATATTAGAGCAGTAGAGATGTTTCAAATAAATACAACCGAGATCAACAAAACACTTTCATCCATCCAGTGCTTACGTTCAGCCCTACTACCACAGAAAACAGGCCCTCAAACCTTCAAGCTGTGAAAAGCTCAAGGTCCAACCACTAGGTTTCACTTTCACAACCAAGTAAAGGCTTAATGTGATGCAAAATTCAAAGACCAATACAATCAATACATTTAAGATTTTGGGTCCCCATCTTATGACTTATCTGCATATAGAGTACAAGCTCACAATATTGAATAGAGCACAAATTCAGTATATTGCTGTTTATTATTACTGTTATATGACTGATTGAACAGGCCATCAGATGCGTCACTGTTACTTACACAAGATGTCATTGTCCGTCATCAGCTACATAACTGTTACTTAGACCAGATGATTATCTCGGTGTAAGACATGAAAAATTAACAGAACTGCCATGGACAGATCTCTGAATGTCACAATCTTGTGAAGGTGATTAAAGTGATTAAATGTATGTCAGATATAGCTGACTTACTATTGAAAGAGGTCCATGTACCTTCTGTTCATTAGATTGTGTGTGTGTGTGTGTGTGTGTGTGTGTGTGTGTGTGTGTTTTATTGCTGTCGTTACTCTCCCTAGGGCTTGAGAGAGGCCATTGTAGGCAAGTTTTGTCGTGTCCCACCAAATACGACACACACACAAACACACACACACACCCAGTTCACTTTTTGAGAAGATATTTGAAATTGTTCTGATTTGTGTTGCATAATCTGAATCATAAATGAGGAAAGCACACAGATTGAAGAAGTTATTGTGGTAGTTAAACTTGTGGCCACTACCATAAAGAGAACCAAAGTGTATTAAATGTTAAAAAAAGAGCTTATCAAATTACAACCATGGTGTTAAGCACCAGATCCAGCAACGAGAAGGACAAGTATAATAGATGCAATACTAATGTAACAACATGAGCATTCAATAGTAAAATAAGTTACTTAATTTTGTCAATGAATCTGTTGTGCAGAGATAAGATACTCACTGTAATGTCAGAGTTATTATTAGTGTTATATTGTCAAACACTTTCTGTTAAATTGATGATAGCTACAGTGTGCCCTCGACCTTTTTCATTTTTAAATATGAGCGGACATGTCTCCTCAGCAAACGATGCATGTCTGAGCCTAACAACTACTTACAAACTGCAGTCCCTGGTAGCGAAGCAGAGGAAAGTCTTTGATTATATAGCTGGGCCTGTAGGTGCAGTGGGGCAAAACTTCTTGTAGGAACTTGCTGTGTACCAAAGGCACTGAAACACCAACACAGCACACACATCAAAGAAAAGATTAGTTTGTGCATCGAGTTGGAAGAACAAAGTTACGCAATAGTTACATCTTAGGTTTGCAGGAAAGAGAAAAGTGTCATCTGCCCACAGTGGCTTACCCTTGTAGAAGGAGTCTCGGGGGTCTTCCCTCAGCATGTCTGCAGCATCTTCATGTTTCGTAGGGGTGTGTTTGTGGCTGGCAGCCGTCTGTGGTATGTGAGCCACATCACTCATTAACAAGGCAGATTCATCTGTGAGTTGAAAGCACAGGGCTTAAGAAAGAGTTGATCTGCAGTCGCTGTGCACTTAGTGCTATTCTAAAGACATGCAATCAATTCTGCCCTCCCTGCAAGAATATGAGTTATACCGTAGAAAGGTCCTGCAGGCTTTTTAGATTATGAGATGCTGTGTGACAGAGATTGTTCCTGAGCACCAAAATTCCTTGAATATTTCCAGGCAGCATGGATGGTGTGTAGGTTTTCTTCTACTTACTAACATAGAGGGAGATGTACTTGGATTCAATGATGGTGAATCTAAAGCTGTTGTCCAGGAGCTGCCACTGTGTGAAAATAAACAGAATTCCCAGTGTGTGACATTAATCACTTAATCACCATGGACCGTGCTATCACATAACAGTTGGAAATGGAAAATTTATAAGACAAAAGCCAAATCTGGTAAATAAATCCAAATACTTACGGCCACTTCCACATGGTCTGTCCCTTTGTGGTCCTGCTTATGGATCACTTCAAAAAAGTATCGCCTCTGGGCAGACAGCCTGTCAAACATAAATATAACATAAATGAAGTACTATGTAACAGTGATATAGGACCTCCATTCAGTCATGCACAGTAGCTGCAGGCTCAGGATTTCTGCAAGTCCTCTTTGACTCCCAGCACCTTGCAGTTCCAAATAAAAATCAGAGCACAGCCTTATCTCCAAATTATGGTTACCAGCCTCCTTCTTAAGCCGCCCATTTTTAACATTTCATTTTCCGGGGGCATCTTCAAACAGATCAAGAAGCTTAATTTCTGCATTAAGATGCCTGCAATTCATGCTGGAGATTTCTTGAGAAATTCTCATAAAAGCCAGAATAGTTTAGCACTTATGGTGTATTTGGAGATTCTGCTCACAAAATGAATTTACGTGACCCCTTAAATGATTCGATTAACTACTTATGCTAGACCAGTGACTGAAAACCTGAACACAGAATAGTTCCTTTTTATTTTTTTCCTTTTATTTTACATGCCAGGCGGGCCAGGACGGGGTTGTGTGACTGCAGGGTTGGGTCAAGTCTTTGGGTGGGATGTTTTTTTTTTTTTTTCTGTTTCTCTCTTCTATCCTTCTCTTTACAACAGCCAAAGATGCGATTTGTAGTAGCCTACATTGCTGTTTGACATCCTGTAAAAACTGTATTTACCCTATGAGATCATCGCATCAACATCACCATCCTGTACTCTCTGCCTCCTCACTACTGTGCCATGTTCTCACAACCTCCAGCGGCCGTGGCTTCAGGCTGTCTCAATTGCAGTCTACTTGTAATCTCATGTTGCCTATTTTACCTGAGGGTCTACGTATAAAGTTTTAACAACAACAATAATAATAATAATACAACCTTCCTTCTTTCTCTCTATCTCTCCCTTTCCCCCTCTTTCTATATAAACAAATATCTCCAAAATATCCTATAACTGTATGCGCACTGTCATGTAAAATGTTTGCTTCAGTCAAAACAAATTGTAAAAAAAAAAAAGATCAACTACTTAATACTACTTAATTATCGCTTTGTTATTATTTGTCAAGATATTTTACTTTCTTATAATTACTAATGTACATGCATCCTCTCACTACCACATGTGCACATTTGCAGTGAACCTTTTACCTGTCCACATTATCACCACAAGCATTCCTTTGCATACACCGCTATGCTTCGCTGCTGATGCTCTAGTTTTGGGTCTCCTCACCAAATTGGTTGACATTTGTATCTTGCAAATTTTCCAGTCCAGCTCAACTAAAGCACGCCCACTATGTGTGACAAAGCTTTCCTGCATGTAGCAATCCTCTGATCATATCAAGCAGTGCTCTCATTTTTTGCAGGTTGAGTGAAATGTTTAGGTGGTTAGAAGTTGGTAAGATTCCGTCATACGAAAGTCAGAGGTGGTATAGTTTAGGTTGGTTAAGGAGTTTGTCTTTTTCCTCTTACATCATTGTGTACACTCTATCCTAACCGTTCCAGGCACATTGACGCTGGTTGGTGCGTTTTTCGAGCAACAAACTGGTTTTGCACCTGAAGCTCCCAGTCAAAATGAATGGGACTCGATTGGGCAAAATAATGAGGCTCCAACAAACTACTTTTTTCTAAAGCTTATAACTCTGTGTGTACTCAAGAATTACGCAATAATTCACAGATCAGAAGAAGATCAAAACTATGCTCTAACGTGTTTGGTGATATTTATTGTCTGCGTCCTGTTGTTCTATCAAAGGCTTTGTAAGGGTTTTAGAGCCTCATAATATTTCCCTATGAAGCCCCATTTATTTTGACTGAGGGCTTCACAGCATAACCAGTTTGCTCGAAAACGGTCAGTGCTGAGGTGCTGGGGAAGAGGTTAGAATGGAGTAAAAGCAATGTTGTAATAGGGCTTAGGTAAAGAAACATATTTATCCTTTAAGGCTTAGTGGTTAAAGTGGTGTAATGATGCTGTAGAAAGGAGGATGGTTGTGCATATTGTCTTACCTAACAGGTCTCGAAGTCTGACTAGCATATTTCTCAAACTCGCCTGGGGCTGTCCACTCTGTGCCAGTCTTAAAAAAAACAAAAACACATCAGAGACACATTAAATAAAATAAATGGTGAGGTGACATGTGTGTGTGATAACCTGCCCTTAGAGGCGATGACAGAGATATGTACCTTGCCAACCCAGGCCAGTATTTGCAAGTTGAGAGGAGTATCATCCTTGCTAAGCCAGAATTCAGAGTTGTCATCAGAGCTCACTGCAAACACAAACTCTCCTGAGACACACACATCAAAAACAGAGGGAGAGTGGGGGTTGGTTAGTGGAGTAATAGCGCAGGGAGACATAGGTTAGAATAACGAACATGTGGTACCGTCAGTATATGGATGCAGGTAGCCAAAGATCCTGAGTCCATAGTTGGTCCACTGAGGAGAGACAGCCAACTTCTGCACTGTAGTCCTGAACTGAAGGGGGGAGGAAAGCAAAGCACAGAGGATTAGCTGTGATGTTTACTCAAAAGTGAGACAACATTTTGAATCCGGGTACGCAGGGATCTAGCATGTGGATGTAGAATGCACCTTGGAGTGAAAACAACAGAGTGTATGTGCGTGCCTGCGCCTGTAAAAGTCAGATACAATTTCCAATTGCATTTCAGTCTGACAAGCACTTTTCCTAAAAACACAAACACACTTTAGATAGCTACCATGAAAAGGGCCATTATCTTATTCATTGTTTTATTGTTATCATTTTGAGAACTTGTAAAACTGGGCGGTATTCTGGACATACTTAGAAGACAGACGAGTAGAAACTGAAAGTGTGCATTAAAATTAGTAGTAAAAACTATAAAGAGAAACAATTGGGAATTTTGACTCACATGGGGGTACAGTGGGTAGTGCAGGTTCATGCGGAGGTCTGCTGTCGAGCTGCCACACCAGTCCTCAAAGACATGTAGGTTGGCCTGACCTTTGTACTGTCCGGACAAAGACAACAACAAGTGGTCATGATGCAGCACAAGTGCTTTTACTGCTGTTAATCATCAGTTTTGTGTTAGAAATAAAACACACGCCTGCTCCTACATTGGGAATCCCTCACCCCTCCCTCTATTTCGCAATGGCTTAAGGATACAATGTATTTTCTTAGACTCAAGAAAATCAAATACACTATGAGGAACCACACGTGATACATTTTTATCAGAGATGGCAACCTTTCCTCTCCTATTTCACAGATCTACAGGCTATGCCAGACCAGTGACTGATTACCAGAACACAGATCAGTTCCTTTTTATTTTATTATATCATTTTATTTTGCATTTCAGGCAGTCCAGGACGGGGTTGTGTGAACGCGGGGTTGTGTGACTGTGGGATTCGGTGGGGTTTCGGGGTGGGATGTCCTCTCTCTGGTTCTTTTTTTTACTCTCTCTGTTTCTCCCCTATCCCTCTCTCTCTCTGTCACAACATATGATGCGATTTGTACTAGCCTACATTGCTGTTTGTCATCATCCTTTAAGTTCTGTATGTACCGTACAGTGGCTATACCCAGACACAATAAGCAGCTACTACCAAACAGGAAATATGAGGTGAACAGACCCAGTCAACATACAGGAAAGAATGTATAGTGGAACCACAACATAACTCATGCAACCTAACGGAGGCATCCTTTGCAGACTCTGCTCAGGCTGCACACAGAAGCAGATGTACAGAAGTAGGAGGGAATCGGGCAGGCCCAGGCAGGTTCATCAGAGTTCAAGAGAGGTGACAGACTGTTCAAGGCGCACACAAACACACACACACACACACACACACACACCTCTGGTTTCCAGGGTTGTGGAGTATGAGTGGTACTCCAGGCAGCTGAATTATTTAGTACATTTTGTTGATCCTCTCTTCGTAACTGTAAAACATACATATCCAAGTTATATACTGCAAGCTCGTTCTCATGCACACTGACTTTTTCCAATTGTTCCACTGCACTATCCTTACCATTTGGTCAGACATGGTTTTCCTCCAGCTGCTGACATCACTGGGGAGATCTGAGGAAAGTGAACGACAAAGTCAAATACGGTGCCAACTACAGAATCAAACAGAAATGCCAGTGACCTGTGCTGCTTTGAAAAGTAATTTGTTATTATGATAACAACATCCTATCTAACTTTGCATTCAAACAAAACCATTGTGGTGGAAATCTTGCGGCTGGAAAATAAGTAAAGTCACAGCTTCAACTGCTGTGCTGCGTTTGGTAATACTGCTGAAAACTTACCACAGTCATCCTACTGCAGCATGAAAACCACAGACCAACACGGTGCGCAGTCCTGTGCATGTAAAACTTCTTATGTATATAGGTCATCAACGTACACAGAGTTTAACATAGGATGCTCAGAATTATGCATGCACTGGTAAGCGTGAAAAACTCTGCCACCCAGGCAAAGCAGATGCACAAACCTATTTCAATGATAGGCTGGCGTGTAGTTTTAAAAGTACCTCTCAGTGTTTGGTTTATCTGTGTGTGATGTGAGTGGGCTAAAGTTACAGTACTTGTGGAATGGAAGTCTGTCATTACCACCATTACAAGGGTGGAGATCTACAAACACACACCAATGAGACATGGGTCCACTTTTGGCAACACAAGTAATACTAGAGTGGTGGTGAAGAAAAGCAAGCAAAGGGTATTTTTAACCAAGGTCCATCCCCACTCATCTGGTCTCCCTAGGAACAGACACACGTCTTAGGACAGAATATTATGTCAAATAAAGATTATGACTCTCTGTCCTGTTTACATCAAAGCAGATTTATGTGTTTATTTTTTTTTAGTTTGATAAGATATTTTTTATTGAAGAAAGCATAAATGAGAGATAAAAATGTTGATTGGGACCTTGAGAATGTGATACACGTGTGGCCAAAATGTATGAGGAGACAAGGGAACGGTGATTCAAGCTAATGATCTATACAGTAAGAACGCATCATGGGCTGTGGTGGGAGAAAACTGAACAATCTAGTGACTGTAGTTGTATCTATGCAACATACAAGTGTTTGTGATCCATTCTGGAAAGTTTCTTGCTCTATGTTTGGCACTGCTTCTGTCCTGAGGCAGCATTCCTACTGCCTAGTTCTGCTCCACTTAAAATAGGTGAAGCTATGGAATTGGTATGACAGCATAATGTCATATGCTTCCACACCCAGGGAGCAAAAGAAGCAGAAGGAAAAAGGAAGTAGTTTAGAGATTGCACCTCCACTTCTTATCACTAATTCAATGACTGCTTATTCTATTCTCACAAAGAAGTTGTAGGCGGTGTGTCCAGTAGTAGAGAGCCACATAAATCAAAGTCTACTCACCCTCACACAAACGGGAATTCCTCTTTAGGGACATTTATCAACTGTAGTATGCAGTATGCTATCTGAGGTCTTAAGTGCCCATGTGACCCAGATATGGGAAAAACAAGCCATGCCATAAAATCCCAAGTCTCAAAGCATTAAAGTCCTCCTGTGGCAACATGTGTTTCCAGTCTCAACCTGTCCACAATTTATACAGTACATATTAAAAATATCGTTGCCTTCAGAGGACGAAGAAAAGCAAGAATCTCATTTTCTGGGTGTTTGGCTCAGACATTTACACAAATTGATTTCAGGATATTTATTATTATTCTGTTGGTCTGTTGGTAACACCAAATAGTTTCTTTATGGCAGGCGGGCCTGGATGGAGGTGTGTGAATGTGGGGTTGTGTGGCTGCTAGGGTGGGGGTCTCGCTTATGTCATTTCAACATATCCTTAATAATAAAATTAAAATTGTGTAGTATTAAGAGAATAACAGGAAGAGTGACATTACACACTCATCTCAGTTTAGGCTATTACAAAACAGATCAAACAGGTTTAGTTGTAAAGTGGAATGAATGTGCTTCAAGAAGCCATGTACTTCAATGTTGTACTCCTATAACCTTAACAAACATTAAAGATGTGTGTTTTCTTTGGCTGCCCTCTGAGGCTGTAAAATGATCACAGCACAACCTTCTGCTGTATGTCCAACCCCACCTGTCAGGCCTCTTTTACACCTTCAGAGTGCCACAATACATTACATTCTCTTCAGAAGTATCCCGGAGTGACAAGGGGGCTACACCCCAGGAATGTGTGGATAGGCCAGCCTTGTAATGTAGGGCTATAAGGCATGTGTTTACATGTCAGGCTCGGTTCAGTGTGTGCGTGTGTGTGTGTGCGTGCGTGTGTGTGTTTCTTTCTACTGGGCAGACACCGTCTTCACTATTCTCACCATTCACTCCTTTCATGCCATGGTGGTGTCACCCTGATGTTATACTTGGGTGTGAGTGTAATGAAACAGATGGTAGGCTGAGGTGTAAATACGGTAAGAGCCAGGATGTTTGGAAACCCAGTGTGAGGCTACACTTCTCTCAGTGTAAACCTGTGATCTGACCTCATGACCCCCATCCCCCTCTCACTCTCTAAAGACACACAAGCTCGACACACACACACACACACACACACACACACACACACACACACACACACACACACACACCTCATCTTTTCTTTTGGATGAATAATCAACCTGTTGTTTCACCTGCTGCAAACATCTTTCATGGTAATTGACTTAAATAATGTAATGTTATGCGTTATCACAAATCACTCTGCATTTTTTTATACTCTATTCTTTGCTATTATTTGTTTCAATCTTAAAAATCCTTCATTTGTATCTTTTTTTGAGGTTCGATTTTGAATTAATAGTTAATGACTTTCATAACAAGCAATTCACATTATACGTATATACTTTTATAAAGTGAATAAACTTGCGGTGACTGATGCTTTTGAAAGTGGCTACTTTGTGCAATTGTCTTTTTTAATAGCACGATTATGTTTCTCAATTCAATAATAGATGGTTACAGGTTGTTTACTTACCAAGTCCCTTGTGACTACTTGAACACTCTTACAAAACTGACACACACTTATTGAGTAGACCAACAGAGTCCGGAGTGTGAAACACAACTTACGGGCACCATCGATCCGTGCTTTTGTAGCAACGATCTCGTGGTAGACGGCCAAAGCTCCAGCCAGCAGAATCACCCCGAAGAGAACATGTTTACCATTGCGTCGCAGTTTCTTCAGGGGGAAAACCGCCGCAATCATTTTGCCTCTACTCCGCCGGTATCCGAGTTGTTCATCAGTCGGGTCACTCGCTTTCTCAGGGCGAGACCGACCCCACCGTGAGCCCACACTCTGCCTTCCACCCCGCTGCTATTCCCGGTGGGTGCGCACTACCGGCGCCCTGGATCGTCCCAGCGCGCATGGCCCCTGGTGACTCTCATCCCGCGAATAATCCAACCATGATCGGGGAAAAGCCGGTAGTTTAAATGAAATATCTGAATCGGGTGAAACTTTCCCAAGGTTTCCTCGTTGCTCCTTATGCCGGAGTGTGACCTGCACCGCGGTGACCCTTGGTCCGCTCGTCTCGCCTGTGAAGACACAAAGTGGCACCAACAACGGAGTGGACAGCGAAATATCACACCAGCTCCACTCCACGCAACTTCATGAAAACAAGACAGGGGATGACAAGAGAGACCGGAAGTGATTTTTGCTTTCAAAGTAAAAGTTGAAGTTACGTTCAGAAACTCAAAGGCCCAATTGGTGCTCAGAAGCTTGCATACATTTATTTCATTACTTACATGCTTATAATAAAGAATCCACATGCAATAATCACATTTTTCCCTTTTAGTGCGTTCGAAAAGACACGCATGTTTCATGGGTGTTCGTCATCTATGGTCTTATTTTAAATAACCGTACCGGAAGCTCTTAGTATCCCACTAAACTTGACAACAATTGGTTTGCACCCTTGAGAATAGAAGAGATTGGAGGGAGGGGGCAACATGAGCCGCACCCATCTTACAGGTAACAGGTTCCTCCCAATATTACACCCAATTCCCAGATAAACATTACATATGTCTCCCTTGTGTATATAGAGCCATTGTGCTGGTGAAATGCGTTGCAAGGCAGGTGTAACTGGATACACAGATTTGAAGATATGTCCAAATATCATAATACTTTTTTGTTGCTGCTTATGTCGAACCACAGTTTCCCACTGATCTCGATCTGACTTATTTGACCTGATTAATTATCGGTCATAAAAAGGTTGGGGGGCAGGGGTGAAGCTAGGAGAAAGATCCCAAGTCCATATTTATTAAACAATGCCTCTCTATATCTTAATATATGAATACGATATACTTGAATGTATATTCATTATTTCAACATCCACTAAAATTGCTTTAACGTGATGATGGTCTGCTATCAGTGAAGAAAACGTGTTACGTGTAACCAAGAAACAATAAATCGCCGAATAAACGTAGCACACATCTCCATCTGTGTTGTAAAAGAAGCTCCATTGTGGTTCATAATTGGACTTAATTGTAGCAAATTAGATAATATTGAGGCCCTTCAGGTCTTCACTTATACATAATGACATTAGCTTTTGCCGACTTTGAAAAAAAATTCTGTCTGTATACTAACAAAAAAATCTGTGAAATAAGAGAGGAAAGGTTGCCATCTCTGATAGAACTCACAAGCTTTGTTATGATTCTTTAGGTCGAGGACAACACACAGTACATACAGCTCAGGGCTTTAATGAAAAGGCAACTAGATCACGTCCGGTATCTGATAGCTGTAGTCCTCGAGATAAGATCAGGGAGGATCAGATCAAATCCCAGAACAGAGGACTCTGACCTTACTGCAGCAGGTGCAAACATTAAAATTAAAGTAAACTACTCTGAGGGTCTAAATGATTTATATACACACACTGGCCACTTTGTTAGGGAAGCATGAACACCTGCTTATTCGTGTAATTATCCAATCATCATGTGGCAGCAGCATACAATCCTGTGGTCTACAGCTCAGATTGGTTCCCCGCACATGACGATAAGTTGAATGTAATGTCAAAGGCCTCTCCAGTCATAAGATCTGAGTACCTATGAGAAGTGGAAAAACAGAAGCTTCACAGTATGAATGTGTAACTGACAAATCTGAAGCAATTATGTGATGCAATCATGTCCACCCGACCTCAATCGTACAGGGATTGCAACACCTTGTGGACAGCCTCAATCCTTGATGGCTGTTGGGGTGAGTGTACTTCACGTCTTTCTCTAAACATCTAACTCAGATGCGTCATGTATTTTTCAACATAATAAAATCCCCTGCTGGACACACATGACCAACAATGAGGGGGTTTTATTTTTATTTTTTGCAATTTGTTTTTATTTAAGCAAACATTGTACATGACATTGTGCATTCAGGTGCAGGATATTTTGGAGATCATTTTTTATATAGAAAGAGAGGAAAGGGGAGAGAGAGAGATAGAGAGAAGGCAGGAAGGCTGTATTATCACTACCATTGATGTTGGAACTGATCTGTGTTCTGGTAATCAGTCACTGGTCTGGCATAGCCTGTAGATCTGAGAAATAGGAGAGGAAAGGTTGCCATCTCTGATAGAATTTATCAGTGTGATTCCTCATAGTGTATTTGATTTTCTCGAGTCTAAGAAAATACATTGTATCCTTAAGCCATTGCGAAATAGAGGGAGGGGTGAGGGATTTCCAATGTAGGAGCAGGCGTCGCCTGGCAAGCAAAGAGGTGAACATGATGATTTCCTTTTGTGGGGTGCTAAAACGGTGTAGGTCATACCGAGTACCGAAAATGGCAATATAAGGGGAGGGTAGAATTTGTATTCCCAATATGGTGACCAGATAACGTGTAGATTCAATAATTTAGCCTATTTCTTATAGTACGAGTTTATAATAACCTTATCACATAGCTTACCCATTAATAAAAGAGTACAACATAGAACACACTTAACTTTGTGAATCTTGAATTCTTTTTTAAATCCATTACTGTTTTAACTGTTTAAAGGTGGTCAATTTTTACTTCCCTTGCAAGTCAGTTTATTTGAGAAGTTACACAGATTTCCCAAGATTAGATAAATCCTATATTTGGTATCTTTGAAAACACTGGGCATTTCATTATAATCTAAAACACTTTACTACAGAAGAAACCATTGCTGTTCACCTCAGTTTAACTAGGAAGCCTTCGTCCAGAAATAATAACTATATTTGTTGTTAACAGCGTCAAACGCAAAGTGATTTGACATAAAGCCAAACAGGAACAAAGCAATTAAAAGTATAAAACATGACATTACAGAAATATAAATACATGCACACATATAAATAAAAGAGCAGAGTTTTCAAGTGTGTTGTTGGGGCTCCAGGTGAACCAGGTGCTTGGTGCTATGCCAACCAGGAAACTCTTCCCTTTTGTAAAGCTGCAGGCTGTGTGCCATCACCAGGGCAACTCCCTTCATTAATCTATCAGATTCCAGTTAATGACAGCTTCCAGGGCGGTCTTGGTCCCTAAAAGTGAAGAGAGAGAGAATGTGCTTGCTTTGTTACAGGATCCCCCCTTTACAAAGAAAGCTGAATAATGGGAATTGAGGTGTGTGACTGGTGGGGTTCACCCCTATTTTTCTTTCTTTCCCTTTTTAATAGTTTTTTTCTTCTCTTCATCGCCCCTCCCTTTCTCGTCCTGACATTGTGCACATGAGGCATTTATGATTGTCAGAACGATGGAATGTCACCCTGCAGAAGTTGCACGTATGATATCATCCTGTGTAACATTTGTCTCATCTGTAACTCCAGGGTTATATTTCCATGTCATGTCATCATAACTGGCTGTGCTCCATCAATGGTTCTGTTTCCATTTGCATCTTATTCAATCACATACTGTATGTCATGTTCACCTCTCTGCTTGCTAGAAGCCCCCTGCTCCTGCATTGGAAATCCCTTACCCCTTCCTCTATTACGCAATGGCTGAAGGATACGATGTATTTACTTAAACTCGAGAAAATCAAGTACACTATGAGGGGCCACACTGATAAGTTATATCAGAGACGGCAACCATATCTCTCTTACTTCACAGATCTACAGGCTACAGGCTATGCCAGACCAGTGAGTGAAAACCCGAACACCTAATAGTTCCTCTTTATTTTACATCCCATGCAGGGTTGTGTGACTGAGGGGGTTGGGTCCCAGTTTGAATGTGTCCTTAGTTTTTTAAGTTTTTGTTTCCCTCTTCTACCCCTCTCTTTATCACAGCACAACGTAGAGTACTAACCACTATATGACCACAGCTAGCTACGCCGAGGCTCATGTTGTGTATTCTACCTCAGGGTCTATGTATAAAGTTTCACGACATTAGTAATTATGAAACAACCTTCCTTCTATCTTTCAATCTCCTTTTCCCTTTCTGTATGAAAAAATTATCTCCAAAATATCCTATAATTGTATGCGCAATGTCATGTAAAATGTTTGCTTCAATAAAAACAAATAGCAAAAATATATAAATGACTGCATGCTCTTTGTCAGATGCATTCTTCTATAAAAAGCAAATATTCAGCTGTTAAAATATTCAGCAAATAAATAAAATAATTTTTGACAGATTTTCATGAATGTAGAGAATGCTTGGAGCATTACTAGTGTTCCTAACAAGAAAACAGTAACTTCAATCTGTGAAAAAAACGTGTAAATCCAAAGAACATTGCATATTGAAGCCACCAAACAAGACATTGGTTCTATTATTTATTTTAAACTGGATCCTTCTGTCCGGGCTGAGCCAAGCAGCGACCCTTCCAACAAACATATCCTCAGTAAATACGTAACACTCCACACACAGCCCTGTTTTAACTTATCTCTATTGTTTCTGCACTGTGGTACAAACATTTACATACTTATACAGTAAATTAAGACTGAACCGTTTGTTGTGTGTCCAGGAGAAGCCGACTGTCAATTTATAGCTGCTTTCACGCACATATTCCAGTTAAGTATGTTGTTGAACTTGTAACTTTGAGAAACAGGTAATACAGAAACCACAAGCACAACAGTAGGAGAAAACAATGAAGTACAAAGTCAGTATTTCCAAAGCAAAGGTGAACGGGCCTGTGCCCGGGGGAGACTTCGGGGAGCTGCATTTTTAAGATTGAGAGAAGTGTAAGACTGAGAGCTATTCCAGACTAACATCTCAACTCCACCTTTCCACAGTGCTGCTACATACGCATTTTTGGGACACAGGCACAGACACCATTCAAACACGTTAAAACAAATGCACAAAGCGAACTGATCTCGTTTTCCAGCAATTGAACAGCAGGCCCATGAGAGGAGGGCTGTGGTGGGATAGATAGCAAAAACTAGTGCGAAAGGGTCGAAGGACAGAGGGTAGTGCAAGGTAAATGGTCTAGCCCTTGACGGGTGAGTTTTGAGATTCTGCACATAACACTTGGATACACTTTTTTTTTCCCTGGCCAACATCCTGTGAAAACACATGCACAGTTCCAAGCTGTGGGTTGTGAAAGGGTGGAGGTGACGGCGGCACATGACTTATTTAAATATAACACGTTTAACTGTGCCATCAGCTAGGGAAGCCCCACCCACTCTGCAGGAGGCCACAGCTAAAGCCCGAACACAAAAGAAAGCCAGCAAAGATGCGCCCATTTTCAGTCACAAGTTCACACACACACACACACACACACACACACACACACACACACACACACACACACACACACACACACACACACACACACACACACACACACACACACACACACACACACACACACACACACACACACACACACACACACACACACACACACACACACACACACACACACACACACACCGCTGAAGTTACAAAAGTACAGATGAACTGCGGGAGAGTCACATCTTTATCCGAAACGGTTACTCCTTTGTTTCTTCCGTTTCCTTTTCCTTGTTCTCAACCTCCATCTCGTCGTTTTTCTCCTTGTTCTCAGGCTTCACCTTCTCCGCATCTTTCTGTTCACGGTGAGATCAAGGCACAGCAAAATAAGTCAGACGACAGCATGTTTGACAACTACACCCACGTTTATCCTGCCCCCATGTGGCAGTTGCCGGGAAAGACCCTCACCTTAGCATCCCGCTCTGCAAACTTCTTGAACATGTTGGCGTAGAGGCGTTTGTCCTTCTCGTGCTGCTGCTTGATTTGTTTCTGACAAAGAGCCACCTGGGAGAATATGAAGCACAGCAGATGAAATGAAGGTAGGCAGACGCAGGCTCGGGCGCACACACACACACACACTCCAGGGTATACTGACAATTGGAAAACGTTTATACACTAGTTTTGAAATCAAATACAATCTAGTGTATTGAGGCGCCAGAGAGAAACACAAACACCTCTGAGCATCTGTCATCATTCCAAAAAACTGATTCTTATCAAGAGATTTATACCTGACTCTTGGCTGCCTTGTTGGAGGGATACAGTTCAATGACTCGCTGGAAGTTGTCTTTTGCGCTGTCGTACTCCTTCATACCGAACAAAGACTCTCCCCTTCGGAACAAAGCCTTCTCATTGGATTCATCCAACCCTAGAGCCTATGACAAAGAACCGAGAGGGGTTGGGGGATCAGCAACATAAATACACAGCAACCAATGTGGAGCAGCCTCGCCCAAAAACACATAGTTAACATTAACCATTTTAGATTGTCAGCATGAAATGATGGACTGAAGCAGCTCAGTGGGGTTAAGTATGGATGTGCCATAGATATTTGATACCTTGTCACAGTTCTCCAGTGCTTTGCCTGGCTCCTGTAGTTTAAGGAAGCACATGGCCAGGTTCAGATATGCAGCCAGCAGCAACGCTTTGGCTTTGCTCTCGTCCTCCTCAGACAAACCAGATTCATTTTCCAGCCATGCCACAATCCGTTTGTACCGCAGAGACGCCTGCCTGTGTTTTCCCTCCTGTGGCAAAAGTGAGAGTTAAAAAGTAAAATCAAACTCAGAGATCCATGCATTATTGCTGCACGCTTCATAAATACATGCCTACAGACCTTGAAATACTGTGTTCCTTTATCCTTGACAATGACACTCTGTTCCAGTTTCTCCAACGTGTTCATCTCCCATGCTTCCTTAGCCTAAAGGGAAAACAATCTGTCACTTCTTATCATGCAAAATCTCTACACAGCTGGCATTTCACTTGACGATAGAAGCCAAGTTAGATTTGCATTCCTAACCACATACCTTCTCAAAGGTTGTCAGCTTGATCTTATACTGTATAGTGGCTCCACCAGGAATGTTGTACTGTGCATTTCCTGTATTTCCAAACCCATATCTGCATAACAGACATTTGAATATGAGTCATGACAAATGTGATAAACACATTTTCTGTTGCAGGTGAACGTGGAACAGGTTTTCTTTTGGAGGGAAAACATTTTTCTTTTCTTTTTTTTTTAAATACATTAGTTTAAAAATATTATCGCACTGTGTTGTTCAGTTACCAAGGAGTATAAATGCATATTTACATGTATTAAAACAAGAAACCCTTCACTGTAATTATGTAAATGTGTTTTTAGTGTGTTGGCACTGAACAAGCGATCATACTTAGGCTTGATAGTGAAGAGTGCCTCCTCTCCTTGCTCCATAGCCATGATGGCTTTCTCCACTCCAGCTGGCAGGCCCAGACTGTCTCCATCTCCAATCTCAAACAGCATTTCTCTCTGGTCAAACAGACGGCCCTCGTAAAAACCCTCCGCCGTCACTACAAAGGGAAAAAGCCGGACTTAGCTCCTTCTACACAAAACCCTGTTGGTGTAAATCAGCAGCAGGCATTACACAGCCGCCTGCATGTTCAGACTGGCCCACGGGCAAAGGAACACAAGTTTACATGCACGGAATAATTGCTGGGTAGACATTAATAAGACCAAGGCGGTCATTTGATTAAGATGCATACACATGTGTAAAAGTTTGTAAAAACTTGTGTTGGAGCAGTGTAGTCTAATAGAGAGCTAATAGGATGCATTTCCGTACTGGGATCAATTATAGAAGAAACCTCAAATTTAACCTCAAATGCTATTACATTACAAGTGTGGTATAATCCTTGTGGATATCTTCCTGTGGATTTTGCTATTAAACTGCATTAAGGTGTTCTTTACACAGTAGCTTAAATGTTGTACAGCTCATACACAGACGTCTGACAGACGAGCTGCTGCTTGAAGCACATGATGTCTGCTCATAGTTTGAATGGAAATGATGGTAGAGGGACTGAAGTGTCTCACAACTGAACTGCTGCTTTGAAAAATGCAGTGGAAACTCCAATAGAGGTTCATTGCTGGATGAAGGTTTTGAGGTTGCTAAAAAGCCAATCAACAACTCGGGAAAACAGGAACAAGGACACAAAAATGGGAGTTCTCGACTTAACTCTGTAATTATGCTTACCTCATCGAGCATAATGCATATACATAATAGAGGCATTGTGTTTACAGTGAGTCCCCCCTTACTATGACTTAATCACATTATAACTGGATTAATGGTAGGAACACAGTTGACACTGACGCTTTATGTTGTTTGCAGGATTAAGTTCATTATCCCGACCTCTTCATTAAAACAGAAAACCCTTTCTCACCAGTGACACACTGCACCACGTGTTCTCAGCAGCAGCTAATGTAAATTAAGGTGAGTGTGTATATTCCTATTCCTCAAAATTAGCCTTTGATTTAAAGTTTTTCTTACAAATGAAAGCATTAGTTGTCAGAAATGAAACAGCTTTGTATTGGGGTGTTACCATTTACAGCGGCTCCTTCATTGGGTTTGGAATATTTCTCTCCTTTATTGATGATGCGTCGGATAATGCCACCGTCCTCATCCTCAGTTATATCCTCGCCTCGAAATTCAAACAGTTCCACCTAGAAGATGTGCAAGCATGAAAATGACCCAAAGCAAGATCAAGATATGAATCAAAAACGCACAACCACCAAGTCTTATGTTTACATGTTATCAAGACAATCTAAGATCAAGGAATCAGTCGGAATCAATTTTTTTACCTCAAAAATAAGCGTGGCGCTGGGGGGGATCTTGGGTGGGCTGCCGGCTGCCCCGTATGCATACGCTGGTTTACAGATGAGCTGACACAACTCCCCAACTTTCATTGTGGCAACACCAATGTCCCACGCCTTTATCACTTGACCTAAAAATAAGAATAGGTGGTTATAAAGCAACACTGGCTCAATAACATCAACAGCAGCAGGTGAATGTCCATACTTCTATTGATATGAACTAACCTTTGCCCAACTCAAAGGAAAACCTCTCCCCTCTGTCTCTGCTGGAATCGAAAAGAGTTCCGTCCAGGAGCGTGCCCACATAATGCACAAACACTTTGTCGCCTGTCATTGGCAGCTCTGTGCCTGTCCCTTCCCTTTTCACCAACTAGAGACAGACAGTAGAAGGAAAAAAGGGGAAGGGATTAGGGAACAAAGAAAACAAACTTCACATTATTGCACTGCATGGTCATTCTGCAGTCTACTGAGGTAAACATGCATCTTTAATAATTGTGAATGGTTTCCAGTTGCTGGTTTTCATGCACAAGTGTACTTATTTATGTACACATGCACTCTGTCTGCGAAGCTTCCTGATCCTTAGAAACACCGCCGGTTTAAGATGAAGGCAGTCCATGTGATTGCATCTGTGAAGCGAACTCATTCTCTAACATGACTTTCACTTAAACTACGAAACAAACATCAGTAAAAGTGGCTTTCAATAAACCTATTATCGGCAGTGAAATAAGCTTACATTAGCTATTTGATTGACAGCCCGTGTTATTGCTTCGGTATTGTGCGCTAGCGTTAGCTTAGCCAAACGGCGCGACAACAAGCGGCATACTATAGTTGTCTAAACATAGCCGTTGTAAGCTTTGTGCTCTCTTGTTACCTTAAATACACCTCCATCTTTCTTTAACGTGATATCCTCTCCCTCCATTGGGATGGTGTGTTGTCCTTCACTTGTCTGCTCCTCTGCAGTCATGGTAGCAGGTTTCCGCCTCCTTCCGTACCTGTAGCACGATTCAAAGCAAACTCACTGGCACACTGGCTAACTAGCGGGCTGCTAATGCTCTCAACGCGCTGGCTAACAAACAAGCTCCCCGCTAGCTTAACTTATTCGTGAATGGAAACATACACACAACAGCTTTCAGGCAACTATGCTGAAATGTTGTTAACGCCGCGCACCATTCAACGATAGCTTATTCAGTCTGGACCTGAGCTTTGGTGTGCGTTAGGAGAAATCCACGTTGTCCTGTAGTCTGGCACCTAAGCGCGTAGAGGAAGGCCATAGAACTTTCCAGAGCCACAGAGTGGAAGGCACCAGTCGCATAGTGGATCCCACTACAGATTTGGGCAGGTGGGCGTGGCGTTCTAATTGAGACTGTTTGATAGGCCCGTGTCACGCTTTCACCCGCCCCATAATTATAATCACTGCTGTGATTGGACGGGCGGAGTGTGTAGTTTTCCACGCCGACTTCTGCGAGCAATTGAGGCAACATTTAATTCCGAAAAAATTCAACATGTTAAAACATGTTTGGAAACATGTGTGCAACAACGTGACAACTCAAAAAAGGAAGATGTTTAGCGTACATAACGGTTATAGGGGCGGGTCCTTACTCGGGAACGGGCTAATGACAGAGCTTATGTGGAGCTGAGTGCATTTTTTCCCACTCAAGTTGGCAACCAGGAAGTGATTGGTCGATCAATATCACGTGACAGTTAAACGTCGCACTTACTCCTCGGTTTTGCACGAATATAGCCGTGAGTTTATACGTTCATGCAACATAACCCTTTCGCCAACTACAACCCTCGCTCTTAAATGTATAAACGCCGATTATTCATACGTTTTGTTGTTTGAGAGTTCTTCCTACTTCTTCCATATTGGACATAGACTTCTGGACTGCCCGCCTTGTTGTCGAATCTCTGGTGGGAAAAAGGTACGCGAGCCGAGTCCGGGGTAGAGCATTACCTTTAATGTACGAGTAGTTCAAAAAAGGCGGTGCACACTGCAATAGTATCATTTAGGACTTTTAAACGACCACTCACATCACGTATTACGACAAAGTGCATATATTTTAATCATACAATTGTATTTAAAACCGATTATTCTAAAAGCATTGTACAAAATTCGGTCAAATATTTTAACACAGGATAACCCTAAGAATAAAAACAAGCGCTCTTGGTTTTATCTTGCTCACTATTGGCCAGATTCTACATCCGCTGTGCTCTGTTGGCGCGGTTGTTGAAAGCCGAACATCGAAAATATTACTAGTGAGGTAAGTGAGTATATAGTTACATTTAAACAATTGTCATATCTATAAAATGTAGGTATCCGAAGACTGGCGCTAAACAGAATAGCGGTTCGCTGTGTTTGATGTGACAGACAGTCTTGTTTGTTTTCATTTTGTTTCACCCGAAAATAGTCTCTGCGTGTATATGACTGATCGATCGATAAATGACACTTGCTTACGTGGACCATTTCCTTAAGAAATACTATTGATTTCTACTCTTGACACAATATGAATATCTTGGTTAAAAGGGCTGCTCTGATCCGCGTGTTATTTTCTAGGGACGCCGTGGAAAATGGAGAATAGCATCCCTAGGTTCCCATTTCCTTACCAGCCCTATACCATCCAGGAACAGTTCATGCAAGCCCTGTACAGCGCTCTTGACCAGGGCAAAGTTGGCATCTTTGAGAGCCCCACTGGAACGGTATGTGTGTGAACAGGCATGGGAGAGATTACTGTGGAACTTGTTTTGTTTGTAGTCTGCGTTTTTAACATGTCTGTCCTCTAAAACAGGGCAAGTCTTTGAGTCTGATATGTGGAGCGTTGAGTTGGTTAAAGGACTATGAGGAGAAGAGGAGACAGGAGACAGCTGCCCTGCTGCAGGAAGGAGAAACAGTCCTATCCACACCAACTGCTCAGTCCTCTGCCAGTTCTCAATCCTCCACCATGTCCTCATCAGCAGAACCCGATTGGATCACTGACTTTGTTCAAAAGAAAGCAGAACGTGACTTGGTCTCAAAGCTGAAGGTAAGAGTGTCAAATTCTGGGTGTGATCATTATGTGGATCTATGAGAAGTTTGGCTTTTCATCTGGTTAGCTTTCCTGTGGAAATACTTTCAGTATTGATGTGCATATTTTTTATGTAACAGGAGGATGAACTCAAAAGGAAGAAGAGGGAAGAACGATTGGAAATGATCAGAAATAATGTTCAACTCAAATACACAATGAAAAGAAAGGTAAGAGACCTGGCACCATCAAAATAAATATTTGATGTTTTTATCACTCACTTAAATCACTGTATGAGTGTCAGGTAAACAAGTGAATGTGTGTGTGTGTGTGTAGAACCATGAAGAGGATGAAGCATTCAAATTACTGCAGCTCAGTAAAGAGGGACCAACGGAGGCATCGGGGGAGACTGAGGATGAGGAGCTCATCGTTGCAGAATATGAGAGTGATGACGAGTCTAAGAGCAAGTGAGGACAGTCGGTGATGGTTGAAAACTGGTATATCAAAGCTAACGTGCAAAAGAAATGGAAAGATGATGACGGCGAAATGTATTTCCTATCTTGCTTAGATTCCGCAGTGCTGAGGACGAAGAAGATGATGACCTGGTTGAAGAACATGTTACAAAGGTGCGTCTATATGAGGGACAAAAAGAGGTCAACTGTAGCTGTCTGAAGGAGTGTCTGATTTATTTAAGTCTAATCAGCGGCGTCACACTTGAGCCTGCGGTGACGTTTTATTTGTTTTAATTTGAACAGATTTACTACTGTAGCCGCACTCATTCCCAGCTGGCCCAATTTATCCACGAGGTTCAGAAAAGCCCCTTCAGCAAGGACATAAGTCTGGTCACAATGGGCTCACGGCAGGTATGTTAACACAACCACACGTTTATTTATTTATTCACTGCTATTTACTGGTACAGAACACAAGTGGATACTTTCTTTTCTGTCTTTTACTCTCGTGAAGCGACATTTGCTTCCATGATAACAGCAGGACTCACTGGTTTGAAAGTGCTCATAACTCAATGAGACTCTTAATTAACGCTTCACTAATGCTGGATTCAATAGAAATGTCATCTAAATAAAGCCTAAAACTATGGAAACATGCAACTATCACAAGGCTGTAACTCATTAGCGTTCACTGTCTCAATAGTGTAATATTTGGCCTGTGGGTGGCGCCAGAGGAAAGGCTGTGTTATCTAAAGCAGAAAGCTTGTCAGTCTGTCCCAATGCCATTTTAGGACATCTAAAATATGTTTACAAGTTTATAGTCAAGTTGCTCATGCAAACTATATTGCACAAGGATACTTTTGACCCTTTGGTAGTAAGATTGTTAGCGATAAAATTACAGAGATAAGATTATAAGATACAGAGGAATGTTCGTGCCAAATCTATTACATTTGTTTACAAAATGCATAGCTTGATATTCATTAAAAAAGAAAGACATGTTTGTTACATTAGCAATGATATGTGGTTGTGTTTGTCCTTTGTTGATGTGAGTACAACATAAAACTGTTAAAATTGTGTACTCTGTAGAATCTGTGTATCAACGAGGAGGTGCTTCGCCTTGGCAGTGTGCAGCGCATTAATGACCGATGCATGGAGATGCAGAAAAACAAGCATGGTGAGAGCCAGTTTGGATCTTTCAGAGAAGCATTTCCAGCCTAATTTATATGTGAAGATACGAGCCTGTAGTAGCTGCTGTTCCTCCACCTCACAGAGAAGCAGCAACACGATGATGCAGCAAAACGCAAGAGGGGTCAGGCGAAGAGTGTGTGTCCTTATTACAAGGCCTCAGCGCTGCAGCAGCTCCGGGATGAAGTCCTGGGGTCAGTCTATGACATTGAGCAGCTGGTCAAGAAGGGCAAAGAGCTACGTTCGTGTCCATACTACGCTACGCGCCTCGCCGTCCCCCCCGCACAGGTAAACGCAACGTGAACACGTCAGCTGCAAACACACTGAGATACATATATGGATCACATCACTTTTCAATCTGTGCTTCCATTAAATTTTGAGACTTAAGTTGGTGTCTTACAGTATCTGCATGGTGTGTCTGTGTCTGTGTAGCTGGTGGTCTTACCCTATCAGATGGTTCTTCATGAAGCGACCAGACGGGCGTCGGGTGTGCAGCTGAAGGGACAGGTATGACTACATGCTCAGCTCCTCAGTTACTTTTTACATGCTGCGGGAAAGACCTTTTTATCAACAATCAGAAGATTAATCCATCATATTTTGCTGAAAATGCCTGTTGCTTTCTTTCCGTAGGTGGTGATCATAGACGAAGCTCACAATCTTAGTGACACACTCTCTTGTATACACAGTGCAGAGCTTAGTGGAGCACAGGTAAACACACATTCACACACACACACGCTGCATAGAGTGGAGTATTTTGAACGTGTGTTTTTTCTGTAAAATGCTTAAAGCTTGTTTTTCTCCAGCTTTGCCGTGCGTTCTCTCAGCTCACCCAGTATGCAGACCGCTATAAGTAAGTATGCGCCGACACACACTGCACTCATTCACAATATAAATATAAATGTATACACAGTAACCATCTGACTCCATGTGTATGTGCCTGTATCCTCAGGAGCAGGCTGAAGGCAAAGAACCTGATGTACATCAAACAGATTCTCTTTGTCATTGAGGGGCTTATACGGGTGCTGGGAGGTCAGTGTGTATTTGGACTCAAATTATTATTATTTGAGGAAATGTGCATCATTACTATTCCACAGCCATGGTGGGAAACAACAGGTCAGTACGGTCAACTGATCACAGTGTCCATGTTAAATCTGCAGGTAAGGCCGGGCAGAATCCACAGAGCCAAGCGACACAACCGGGTCAGTATGTGCGTCAGAGGACGGGCACACGCACACGCACACGCACACGCACACGCACACGCACACGCACACGCACACACACACGCACACACGCTGAATCCGATAAGCAATCGATTGTTCTTTCCCTTTAGGAACAGAGTTGCTGACAATCAACAACTTCCTCTTCAAAGCTCAAATTGACAACATCAACTTGTTCAAGGTGGGGCAGTCACTATCGATCCATTTATAGATTATTTAAATGAATAATTGAGTGGAGTAAGAGTAGAATAAGAGTAATTGATATATGTATTATGTACACACAAAGCTGCAAATGTATTATTATTAATAATTAATAAATAATCATTATAAGACGACCATTTAATATGAATGAGTTAAGATGACCCAAAATAACAGTATTATATACTATTTTATCATTATTTTTGCAATTATTTATGTCATTTGCCATTTTAACACATCGACAACAAGGCTGGAGTGTTGGATGAATAATTGATTATGTGCAATTCCTGTTTTAAAACGAATAGATTACGGATTCATCGTTACTTGAGCGTATTATCATGCAATGGAAACATCACACATATTGTAACCTCTGCTTCTCCTCCTCTGCTGTCATGTGTGCACTGCAGTTACAGAGATACTTTGAGAAGAGCATGATCAGCCGGAAGGTAAGTGTCACTCGTGCATCGTCTGTTATTCTGCCTCACATTAACACTTCAACACGCCAAAATGAGACGCACGCCACACGTGTAATATGTGTCTGCAGCTGTGTGGCTTTATGGAGAAGTATGCGGGTTCAGGTGTGAGTCTGCACACTCAGACCACCTCCAACAAAGAGAACCGTCGCACAGAGGGCTTAAACCGCTACCTGCAAACGCTACAGAGCATCCAGAGCGCTGCACCAGGTCAGTGCACCGTTTGATCAGAACACGTAGCCATCAATAAAATGGATGACGCACTGGTCGCTTTCAGGCCCAAGAGCTTCTTAACTTTTGGCTTTGAGATGTGCTGAAATTCATTTTTGTTTCATTAGACATTAGAGTTCATTAGACAAGTCAATTAAAAGTACTGCTCTAATTAGTGTTAATCTGAACTCCAACCTGGTTTAATATGTTTAGTTATTAAATCAGCACAGCAGTCGGTAATGAACGCAGCTCACCTTTGACTGTTCTGTTCCCTCTCTGTGTGTGCAGTTTCTTCAGCCGAGCAACAGCAGTCTGCAGAGGCGGAGAGAGTCTTGTCTGCATCTCCCATGATGCAAGTGGAGGGTTTCTTCATGGGTCTGACCAATAGTAACACTGACGGCAGAGTGGTGGTGAACAGACAAGGTGCCATTTTACACACACACACACACACACGCAGAACTGCGATGAAATGCAGGATTTACAGTGTAATATCCTTTTTTTAACGTCTAGGCACTTTGGCAGAGAGTACCGTCAAGTTCCTGCTGTTGAACCCGGCCGTCCACTTCGCCCAGGTGCTGAAGGAGTGCAGGGCCGTCATCATCACTGGAGGAACCATGCAGCCGGTGAGTCACGTCGCAGCCACTAGATCATAAATTGTTAAACATGCAAGTTGTATCATTCTTAAACATGTCAATTTAGGTTTCAGACTTCAAACAAGAGCTGTTGTTTGCCGCCGGAGTGACAGCAGAGCGGATCACTGAGTTTTCCTGTGGTGAGCGGCCCACTTAGTCGCACAGAAGTAATTTGGGAGCTCCATCTTTCTGTGTGCATCTGCTCTTGATTTTTAATTTATTCGTCTTCCTCTGTTATTCACACTACATATTTCTTTAGGCCATGTAATTCCTCCTGAGAACATTCTTCCCATCGTCCTGAACGCTGGCCCGTCTGGTCAGGAATTGGATTTCACTTTCCAAAATAGAGACACTCCACGCATGGTAACCAAAATACACACATGTATCTGGTATATCCTCCCGGGACCCATATTATTTTGTATGCATTTTTAATATCTCCTTGCTATTTTGGGATTAGTAGGACCTAATAAGTCACATATGAAGACGAAGAGAATAACACATTACAACCGATCTATGTTTTTAGGTGGCAGCGAATAAATGTCCACACATGATTTAAGTTAAGCACAATCATGTATAAGTTATAGGGAAGGAAACAAATATAATTTCCACAGATGAGGACGCAGGGTTTTGGGAGGATATAAGAATTTGTAAATTTAATCTGCAACATCGTCTCAAAATGTGCTCTGTTGTTGACAGATGGACGAGACGGGACGCATCCTCTCCAACATCTGTAACGTCGTGCCTGGCGGCGTCGTGTGCTTCTTCCCGTCGTACGAGTACTCGAGGAGGATCATTTCTCACTGGGAGGCCGGCGGTGTGCTCGCTCGTCTGGCAAACAAAAAGAAGGTATTTTTGTGTGAGTGCTGAGTTCGGCAGGAAAGTATCCGCAAAACAGAATAAACTGACAATATCATCCACAGATCTTCCAGGAGCCCAAGAAGGCCAACCAGTTGGAGCAGGTGCTTGCCGACTTCTCCCGCTGCATCAAGGTGAGAGTGGCGCCGCCCGCACTTCTGCTGTCATCACCCACACTAAAACTATCTCTCACATACCTAATGTTACGGCCTCCTCTTTGATTTCATTAGAGGAGCGCTTTGGATGGGAGCGGAGTCTCGGGAGCCTTGCTGTTCTCGGTGGTTGGAGGAAAGATGAGCGAAGGCATTAATTTCTCAGACGATTTGGGCAGGCGAGTCATTTATAGATGCATCAGTCACCTCTAAAATATTCAACACTGTATGAGTCTAAATGTGTGTTTCTTCTTTGCGTGTTCCCACAGGTGTGTGGTGATGGTGGGAATGCCGTACCCAAACATCAAGTCTCCGGAGCTGCAGGAAAAGATGTCCTATCTGGACAAACACCTGGTGAGACAATCTTGGCTGTTTGATCTTCGCCAACTGATGATTTGCAGGTCGTCCGTGTCTCATCACTGTCGCGTCCATTTCAGCCTCGCAGCGGAGGGAGGAGCCCGGGACAATCACTGATAGAAAACCTTTGCATGAAAGCTGTCAATCAATCTATAGGTAAGAATGCCATAACATTATTTGTGCTAGAAATGCATGACCAGTACTTTCTTATGATTAGGTAACAATCTTCTGTCCTTATTCGTATGTATTTCACGTTTCTTTACACAAAGGGAGAGCTATCCGTCACCGCGGCGATTACTCGTCAATTGTACTATGCGACAGACGATACTCCCGACCTGCTACTCTCTCTAAGCTCCCCAACTGGATCAAAGATCGAACTAACACCTACACATCTTTTGGCCCTGCTTTTGCTGCCTTGCGGAAGGTAAGAGCCAAGTGCATTTATCTGCCATTTACTCCTTTAACGTGAGAACACTGCATATGAGCGTAACTTATCTTACATCTCCTCCTTCCAGTTCTTCCTGGATAAGAAGCAGAAGCAGGTGTAGTAAGGAGCAGCAATGACTCTGTACCGTTGCATTAAAATGTTCCGGTGTTCTGCCATGAACAACAGAACAGTCAAAATCAAATATTACAGCATTTCACAATTATTTTCATTTAATGGAAGAATGTTAATAAAATGCTTCCTGCACTTCAGAGTGATGCTGGATCTGATTGTTTGTCATCTTTGTCTTCTCCAAAGCTATAATTTGCAATCAATAAATTGTTTCAGTGATGTTTTGTTTGAGTGGTTAGACAGACCACTGGCCGTCCTATCATTAGTGCATTTACAATAAAAGCCTCTGTAAACAGGAGGACCGATCAACGTGTTATAAAGGGATCGGGGGAAATTCTAAGTCCCACGAGCACAAAATAAATCCAATGGCAACCACACATGGTTTACAGTCATCAGTGCATTTTAGTGTCCATGAGTTATGACGATCTGGCGTTCTCTCGTTACGCTTCCCAGTCATCGTCATCTGTTGTTGGCTGTGGAGCAGGAAGTGGTGGGATGACATCTGACATCCTGGCGAATGCGCCGCTAGTTCCAGCGGGGGCGTCGCCAGAGTCCCCAGCTGCTGGAACCTTACCAGAGATGCCTATAAATAAGATGGCACATAATTATACAAGCCCAGTCACCAATATTGGCCTTTTCCTACTCTTGACTTGTGGGAGTTTGGCTTTTACCTTTTCTGCGCATGGCGAGTTTATTGAAGAGATCCGACATGAAGTCTCCCCCGCTCGCTGCCGATCCGACTGCTGAGGGGAGGACGGAGAGAAGCGGGGAGAAAATGAAATCAGGATTTATGGGCAGAGAATCACTTTGACCCATTTCAAATGATGTGTTTCAAAGTGGAGCACAGAACAAAAACTGATTAACAGCTTCGCCAAGGTAGGATTTACAGCTGAGGCGTGGCACTGGATTGTGTTTAATAAAGTGGCCACTGAGGGTCAGTCTGGCTGCAACAGCAGTTTAGCAGCTTTCTGAATAAATAACTTAAGTTGCGACCTGAGCACCGGCTAGAATGCTGCTGGGGATATGTTGTCACTATAGGTCGCTAACTATCCAATCCATTTAAGTTAAGTTTGCCTTTTAATGAGGATATTATTTCCAAAACAAAGGTCACAGAGCTGTGGGCAAGACGACCATGTGAGAAGCAAACACATGCATCATAACACGCTGTAAACCTAATGAGTGCTGTGTAGGGAAGAGTCACGCACTCCTTTGCATTGCATGAGTCACGGCACGCCACTTGATAAAACATGTATAGAACCACATTCCCGCTAAATCGCTCCGGCACCTTGCTCTTGCTCCTTCTGTTTCTTCTTCTCCATCTTTCGTTCCTTCACGTCGCGTAACTTGGCTTTGCCGATGCCTCCAGCGTTGCGGATAGACTCCAGGAGGTTGGCGCGGCCGTCTGAGGGCTGGACCGCCTTGCTGGGAGTGCTGGCCACGGGCCCTGCGGTGAAGGAGGAGGCAGTCAGTGTTGCCGATGTAATTGTTGGTCATTAAGGTCCTTTCAGTGAGCAGCGTGAGTTCACAGCTTTTTACGCCAATCCGACTCTGTATTGTGAAGCATGTAGAGGAAATTTTGAATTGTGTGTATGTGACAAACCTGAATCCGGTGCTCCAGAGACTTGGGCAGGAGGAGGGGGTGGCGGCGGTGGAGGAGGGGGAGCTCCTGCAGGACTGGCAGGAGTGAGGGCGGGCTCGGGGGGAGGGGGTGGTGGAGGAGGAGGAGGTGGAGGAACACCTGGTTGGAGCTGGGATCCTGAAACAAAGAAATTGAATATTGACACCAACTGATGCAATGTCAACTTTGCACCACGACGGTATAACGTGCGCAACCCGTGTACCAGGGCCGATGCTCTCATCAAAGTCCCCTAAGGAGGGCAGCTCAGGGATGTTTTGTGTGGGTCCTGAGGGTGCAAAGCCAGGGCCCAGGTCTGCACTGTAGGACAGGTCGTCTGCGATGCCGGGCAGGTCAGGCAGGTAGGACGGCACATCGATCTCAGGCACCTGTCCCAGGTCTGGCACGTAGAAGTAACTCTCCGCTGTCTTTTTGAGAACAGAAGTTTATATAATATTAATGTTAACCTTGAGTGAGAACTTGTTTGACAAAGCGTGTTTCAGGTACCTGTCTCTCTAGCTGCTCTCTCTTTGCAATGGACAAGGGAGCATCAAAAGGTTTCTGTTCTTTCTCCGTCTCTAAAGTGGTGTGTGTTTTTGTCACAGCTCCCGCCAGAGGGTCAAGGAACACATACTTCTTATATCTTAAATAACACACAAGGGTATGAAAAGCTTTTAGGTAAAGAAGAGCTTTCAGTGTTAAAGCACAATCTCTGTGTGTGTGTGTGTGTGTGTGGACTCACAGGTTCTCTGTAGTATTAAAGAGCAGGAGGGAGCTGACAGAGGAGATGTTCCGGGGCAGACTGCCAAGGCCCTCCTCTGTGTCGTCCTCAGATTTCTTCTTATTGCTCACACACACTGGAAAATACAGTAACTTCTCCTAAAAGGAAGGTGGGCAAACATGGAGCGTGATTGAGATTTGTTACATGTCAGCCGAGCTGTAAATAATACAAATCTCAAATGTCACATGAGTGCTTCTGCACACAGATGTGCATGAACAAGCACTGCAATATAGATTTATATGGCTGGGGACATGGCTGCTGGGGTCTCCTGAATAATGCATTTTTGCACCACAGAATATTGCCAATGGTGTTTTCATTTTTCTTCCTTTCAGACACACACACACACACAAAAAACAATAGCAACGCAAGCCAAAGCACATGCAGCAAAAAAAAAAAAATGCTGGTTTCAGTTTCCAAAAATGGTTGGGGGACATCTGTAGTACTCAATAAATAATTCAGGATCTTGTCCTCTCTGTAAAGAAACACGGTCACACATTTTCGCCCAGGCCCAGTGACACACACACACACACACATGCACACACACCATCCAATATATTGAATGTGCTTTGTTTGTCTACACGCAAAATCAACAGATCATAGTGTGTCGTTTTCAAGATTGAATGCTCACCAAAAGGAAAATGAACAAACCAGTATGAAGTAGAGCAGAGTTACTTTGCTCTGCCTCATCTGCAAACCTGCAACACTGCACAACCAAAGCCTGACAATGAACCATGAGAACGAGACGAATCTGAGCTCTAACCAGCTTAAAATGAGCATTAGTGAGCAGCTGCCTGGCTAAGATGTATTTTTAGTGAGCTAGAGAACAACACAGAAGGACATGTGGCAGCACACAGCAGGCAACAGAGTGACTAAACAGTACAGACACACTGAAGACAGCAAACCATGGAGACCAATCTGCAAACACTATAACATATAAATGCTGTTCAACATAAATTGTGTGAATTTAACAATTTTGCCATTTATCCGATCATAGCACCAACATTAAACACACCTTTCCTCCAATTTAGAACAATAGGACATGCACAGTATCTGAAGCTTTGGAGGCATTTACAAAACTTTATACAGGCTGCAGTTCTATGACTTTAAGGTGGCGGTGTAAGACCTGTTTTAAGGCAAACCACGTGTGTCACATTATCACCTTGTTTTCATCTCACCTGCAATGCCTTCTCATCAAAGGGCCGAAGCTTATTCTGTATCCTGTGACGGGAGCGAGTTTGCGTGGACGGGTCTGCCGCCCCGCTGAAGATAGACGAGTAGTCCTGAAGCCGATCTGGTGCTGGGTACTTGGCGCTGGAGAACACCTAAGACAGACAACGCTCATAAAGAAAGCTTATATGGCTGACCTGTGTGGCAGTATTTTGTGTCCATGATTTATTATGAACGCAAACTATAAAAATGCCCTCAATAGTGAAGCTGCTGTGTCACCTTAGTGGCCTTCTTGCTGCCTTTGATCTTGTCCACACGGGCCTGTGCCAGTCTGATCCTGTCAGTCACTGTCTGCAGGTGCCGGCGGTTATTCTCTACACTCTCAGACACTCTGGAAAACACACACACACACGCACACAGTAAAGTACAATTAAACTAATCATCAATAGTATAGTCTTTGAAAAAATAAGCTATTTAAATCTTAAACAAGGGGACAAGAAAATACTCAGGTGATACATAACTTGTTTTGAATTAAGATATTGATTAACCCGATCAGATGGAATGTAAATACTCGTGTGTGTTGTGCTTGCCTTCTGAAAATGTCCGTAGAGATGGTCTCCAGGTAGAACAAAGCATCTGCTATGTGATGAACGGCCTCCTCTCTCCTCAGGTCAGGCTGGATGAGAGGCACTGAGTACACCTGGCCCTCCTGGCAGTGCTTGGGCATCATCCTACAAACCAGCAGCACGGTGACGAAGATGAACAGATGAAGAACGCATTTCAGAATGAAACACAACCATTGTATCTATGTCACACAACTCATCCACGCCGATGCACGTCAGGTCAGACACTAGAACTCTGTCATGTCATTATCGAGCCAACATCTCTAACTGGAAAATGTGTGTTTGTGTCACACACACACACACGCGCACTTCTCGCATCTCATCTGACACTCACATGACAAGACTATAATAGTAACGCACTTTCACTTAGTAAGCAAGCTAACCAAGTGACAGTCATTCATAAAGGTTCACTTCAATTCCATCAAAATGAGCGGTTGGCAGTGTTTTGTAACTTCAGTAGCTAACTGATAGTAAATCAGGACTTGAGTACAGATGTCGATAGATTGATAGATGGTCTAAGTAGATAAATAACAACCGTTAAAGGGAAGTTGCACTGCTAAAGAACGGTTCACATTAATCCTTACAGTCTGTAACCAGGCCAGCAAATAATGGCGTATAAGCTTGGTGACACATTTACGGCAAAAGCTTTAATAGCTTTAAAAGTGGCGCTTACCTGACCATGGATGATGTTAACGTGCAGGGTGTTACTGATAACTTTAGCTGTATTAGCGACCTAGCTGCTCGTTTAGCAAAACAACCACCATCCACTTCCGCATTCCTCGGCACGTGACCACGTAGAGTTGAAATGCTGCATTCAAGGGCCTCTAGAAAAGCAGAGATTTAGCTTGCCACACTTTCCTTACATTTGCTTACATCTATCTATCTATCTATCTATCTATCTATCTATCTATCTATCTATCTATCTATCTATCTATCTATCTATCTATCTATCTATCTATCTATCTATCTATCTATCTATCTATCTATCTATCTATCTATCTATCTATCTACTTGTGTATAGTTATTGTTGTACTTAAGCTTAACAAAATATGAGGAAACTGAGGGGTAATAGTTTTCTTACTTTAATTGGAGGATTCTGTTTGATATTGTAAATCACAGCACTCTCACAGCACCGTCTCTGTTGTTTTTTTTATTTCCTGCATAGTTCCCAT